>NC_140996.1:1860138-1963126 GCF_052327205.1 Somniosus microcephalus | reverse complement strand
TAGATATATATATATATATAAAAAAAGGATCTGTCTGTCTGTCTGTCCTTCGGTGTGTCTGTCTGGCTATACACTCTAAAGTTATAGAGCATACCTACACATGCGTTACATCAAAAGAAAGCTTACGATTCCGGAACGGTCATAAGCGTATTTACGTTTCGGCGAGACAAAAATTGCGGCCGCGGTATCCAAAAAACGTTCAAAATTCCGCTCATTATCTGCTCATTAGCATAGAGTGACAGCATAGAGTGACATTAAGGTCGACCAATCGTACGGTCGAGCAACCCGACGGTCGACCAATCACTGCGTGGCGGGTTCGCCGCGCGTGCGGGCCCTCCTAGAGTCGAGTGACAGGACGATTGACCAATCCTACGCTTCGGTGACATGACGGTCGACCCAATTGGTGCGCGTGTGGGCGGGCCTAATCGTTTTGAACCGAGGTGAGTGTCAGCCATCTTGATTCGTAAGTTTATTTTTTATTTCCCACTTTCTGTACGTGTGGAGGGGGATTTTATGCAGCACAAATTCAGTACTTAGGAGCCCAACTAGCTCATTATATTATTTGCGTGTAATAAATGAGTCCAGTATGTCAATTTTTTCTCGAGGTCTGATGCCTGCAGGCCTCAGGCCTCAAGCCTTGAAGCCTGGGCATCTGTTTGCCAGCATATCTTCTAACTTTATATCTTCTTTCCTTAAAAAAAATTCAGCTTTTGTAGATAGGAGGGATTCTTTTAAAAAAAACACTAATTTCCGATGTTGTACTTTGTAGCTCCTTTTTTTAAAAATAAAGAAATTTTGCAGTTCTTTATTTTTAAAAAAAAAGACATTTTGCCTGCTTCCAACCGACATGACAAAATGGCCTCCGGCTTCTTCACCCCGCCAGAAGGCTGGGCCGACAGCTTTTTTTTCTTTACTCCCCCCCCTGCCCCATACCCGTTGCTCGCGCGGTTCACTGACTCAGGCCGGGAGCACGGAGTCTCCTGGGCGGTTGCGTCCGCAAGCGCGATATCACGAGCGGCGCCAGAGGGAGAGGGCCGGGGAGGGAGAGGGCCAAGGAGGGGGAGGGCCGGAAAGACTGAGGGGTGGGTGGAAGGGAGGGAGGGAAGGAGTGAGGGGTGGGAGAGGGAGGGAGGGAGCAAGTGAAAGGGGGTGAGTGAGAGGTGGGGGGAGGGAAGGAGTAAATGAAAGGGAGGCAGTGAGAGGAGGGAGGAGGGGAGGGGGGAGAGAGGGGGGTGGGGAGGGGGGAGAGAGGGAGGTGGGGAGAGAGGGAGGTGGGGAGAGAGGGGGGTGGGGAGAGATGGGGGGGAGAGGGGGGGGGAGGAGAGAGAGGGGGGTGGGAGAAGAGAGGAGGAGGGAGGACATCAATGCCCCGAGCTCAGACGTTTAGCTAAGCGCAGAGAGACAGAGACTCACCTCAGATGGTGTCCACCGGGGCTGCGCAGATTCTCCCGTCTCCTCACACAACACACACCCTCTCTCCTCTCTCCCTCCTCCCCTCTCCCCCCCTCCCCCCCCTCCTCCCCTCTCCTCCTCCCCTCTCCTCCCCCCCTCCCTCCCCCCCTCCCTCCCCCCCTCTCTCTCCCCCCCTTCTCTCTCTCCCCCCCTTCTCTCCCCCCCTCTCTCTCCCCCCCTCTCTCTCCCCCCCTCTCTCTCCCCCCCTCTCTCTCCCCCCCTTCTCTCTCCCCCCTTCTCTCTCCCCCCCTCTCTCTCCCTCTCTCTCCCCCCCTCTCTCTCCCCCCCTTCTCTCTCCCCCTTCTCTCTCCCCCCTTCTCTCTCCCCCCTTCTCTCTCCCCCCTTCTCTCTCCCCCCCTTCTCTCTCTCCCCCCCTTCTCTCTCTCCCCCCTTCTCTCCCCCCCTCTCTCCCCCCCTCTCTCTCCCCCCTTCTCTCTCCCCCCTTCTCTCTCCCCCCTTCTCTCTCCCCCCCTTCTCTCTCCCCCCCCTTCTCTCTCCCCCCCTTCTCTCTCCCCCCCTTCTCTCTCCCCCCCCTTCTCTCTCCCCCCCCTTCTCTCTCCCCCCCCCTTCTCTCTCCCCCCCCTCTCTCTCCCCCACTCCTCTCCCCCCCCCCCTCCTCTCCCCCCCCCCCCCCGTCGCTCTCTCTCATTCCCCCCAGGTCGCGCGCTCTCTCTCTTTCCCCCCAGTCGCTCTCTCTCTCTCTCTTCCAACAACAACAATGCCCTCGAAAAAGCCTCGGCACGCCAGGCACTCAGCTAGTATTCTATGTACAAGTCTACACCAACCCTGAGACTAGTTAGTATCTGAAGAAATCCAAATGCCTTGAGGGAAAGACTCATTCTTTCTCCTGATCAAATTCCAGCAGTAGCTAGGTCAGCACTACGACAGTAAACTTTAGGATTTCTTAACGGAGCCATTTTCTCTTGAGCTGTCTGCCCGTGGTTCCTGCAAACGGACGAACAGGGCCAATTTCTAGAGACTCATAGGTGGCGAGAGACCCCCACTGTTGCTGCTTGTCAGAAAGTTACAGGTTCTGCATGCTCAGGAATGGCCGCCCCCCTTGTCTTACAGCCTGAAACTAGCTCTCCAAACTAGGCCCTGAAACTACGGCCATGATTTCACCAGCTGTGACGAGTCCGGTGTGGTCGGAGCAGACAGCGGCCTCAAACTCCGCACCATCTTCATCCCGCCTCCCCAAGGGATTTTGTCCTGATTGGCCTTGTTAAGCCCGCAGTGCGAGGTTCCCAGCCAATTAAAAGGAAGCGGGTCTGATGACATCACTTGTCATCAGCCGGTTTCCTTAAAGGTGCCATGTCCCACGTTGATTTTGACAGTTGTGCTGTCAGTATTGAGGTGCTGCAAACACTGACGAGCACTGCACAGAGGTGCACAGCTGCACCAGACATAGAAACATAGAAGATAGGAGCAGGAGTAGGCCATTCGGCCCCTCGAGCCTGCTCCGCCATTCAATGAGATCATGGCTGATCATCACAAATTCAGTACCCTGTCCCTGCCTTCTCCCATACCCCTTGATCCCTTAGCCTTAAGAAATATATCTAACTCCTTCTTGAATATATTTAATGAATTGGCCTCAACTGCCTTCTTTTGTAGAGAATTCCACAGGTTCACCACTCTCTGGGTGAAGAAATTCCTGCTCATCTCTGTCTTAAATGGCTTACCCTTATCTTAGACTGTGACCCCTGGTTCTGGACCCCCTGACCATCGGGAACATCCTTCCTGCATCTAATCTGTCTAGTCCTGTTAGAATTTTATAAGTTTCAATGAGATACCCCTCTCATTCTTCTAAACTCCAGTGAGTACAAGCCTCTCCCATGACTCCCTCCATATGCTGATGGAGGAATCACAGCACGCAGGGAGGTTCTCTTCCCTTCCAATGGGTGGAAGAGACCTCCCCAGGAGACCAACGCAGCCTGGTTGCACATTGCACAGGAGGACACAAGCAGGGATGTCGTCAGGAGGACCAGGCTGCAGTGGCGCAAACCTTTCAATAATCTCAGTAGATCACAAAACGTTACTGCCAAGCCACACTCAAACCTCATCCTGCTGTGGCCTCTCATCATATCCCCATCACTGCCTTCCCTACCTTACTCCTGCCATCCTTACTCACACCAACTTACCTTGCACTCCACCCATCCCTCTCTATCTACATTATCACTTCCCCATCTCACTAGCCACCCCTCACACTCACCCTCATCCTACTGCAAGCATACCAACTAACAACACACAAGGGTAGGCACTTGGGTGGTTTAGCCAATGTTCATGTGAAGTTTCTGGTAATGTGCTGTTAAACATTGAAATCTTTATTTTGAACACATTGCGTTATTGACAGATTTGTGTGCACCTTGGAAGTGGCTTAGTGAGTTGCAGTGAATGATAAGACATAAAGTCCCTCCTCCCCAAATGGTGATGAGTGTGAAGGAATGGCTTGGACATTGTCGGGATGCTTTATGGTGCTGGGGTGGGGTGGTGCCAAGGGTTTACAGTGTTAAGTGAAGCAAATATAGACATGGTGAGGCCATCGCTGGTGTCCCGGGCAGCAACGTGCAACGGTGATGATGCCCTCTGTCCAGTGCAGCATCAGTTGATTGTGGAGAAGTTTGGTGTGGATGTTGGTGTTGCTGGTGTGCCCGGTGATGCTGGTGTTGGGGCTGATCATGTTGGAATTCTGAGGACCAAGGTGAATTTTTTCAAGGGCACCGATGCTGATGGAATAGATGGCAGGTGAGGTTGAGATGACAGAAGTAATCTGTCAATGTTGAGATAGGTTGTTCCAAGGAGGTGACAGAGGATAGAGAGATTACTGCAAACACTTCAAAAGTGGGTTCCAAATCATTAATGCTCCAGCTTCTAAGATTGGAAAGTCAATAGCTGTGAAATGGTAGGTTTTATACCACTTTTGCAGCTTTCACCTATTCACAGCAATCCACAGTCGTTGAGAACCCAACACACTTGCATGGCATCATCGCCGCCCTCCAGGAAACTCGTTGAAAACCTTGTAAAATAAGCTTTTAACTATCTAAATTGGCTGACCAGCCGTTTGGTGTCGGGTCTGTTCAGGGATGACAGACCCGACCCTTGGGAAACTGACAAGGTGGCAGGTTTTCAGCAGGATACCGACCCGCTGTCAATCTTTGTGATTTTGACAGCGGACCCGCCTCCAAACCGCACTCTGAGCGTCGGAAAAATTAAGCCCTATCTCTCCAAACTAGACCCTGAAATTACCGCTCCAAACTAGACCCGAAACTACCGTCCAAACTAGACCCTGAAACTACCGTCCAAACTAGACCCTGAAACAACCGTCTAAACTAGACCCTGAAACTACCGCTCCAAACTAGACCCTCAAACTACCGCTCCAAACTAGACCCTGAAACTACCGTCCAAATGAGACCTGAAACTACCATCCAAACGAGACCCTGAAACTACCACTCCAAACTAGACCCTGAAACTACCATCCAAACCAGACCCTGAAACTACCGTCCAAACTAGTCCCTGAAACTACCGCTCCAAACTAGACCTGAAACTACCGCTCCAAACTAGACCCTGAAACTACCGCTCCAAACTAGACCCTGAAACTACCGTCCAAACGAGACCCTGAAACTACCGTCCAAACTAGACCCTGAAACTACCGTCCAAACTAGACCCTGAAACAACCGTCTAAACTAGACCCTGAAACTACCGCTCCAAACTAGACCCTCAAACTACCGCTCCAAACTAGACCCTGAAACTACCGTCCAAATGAGACCTGAAACTACCATCCAAACTAGACCCTGAAACTACCACTCCAAACTAGACCCTGAAACTACCATCCAAACCAGACCCTGAAACTACCGTCCAAACTAGTCCCTGAAACTACCGCTCCAAACTAGACCTGAAACTACCGCTCCAAACTAGACCCTGAAACTACCGCTCCAAACTAGACCCTGAAACTACCGTCCAAACGAGACCCTGAAACTACCGTCCAAACTAGACCCTGAAACTACCGCTCCAAACTAGACCCTGAAACTACCGCTCCAAATTAGACCCTGAAACTACCGTCCAAACTAGACCCTGAAACTACCGTCCAAACTAGACCCTGAAACTACCGCTCCAAACTAGACCCTGAAACTACCGCTCCAAACTAGACCTGAAACTACCGCTCCAAACTAGACCTTGAAACTACCGCTCCAAACTAGACCCTGAAACTACCGCTCCAAACTAGACCCTGAAACTACCGCTCCAAACTAGACTCGAAACTACCGCTCCAAACTAGAGCCAAAACTGCCGTCCAAACTACACCCTGAAACTACCGCTCCAAACTAGACCCTGAAACTACCGCTCCAAACTAGAATCTGAAACTACCGTCCAAACTAGACCCTGAATCTACCGCTCCAAACTAGACCCTGAAACTACCGCTCCAAACTAGACCCTGAAATTACCGCTCCAAACTAGACCCTGAAACTACCGCTCCAAACTAGACCCCGAAACTACCGCTCCAAACTAGACCCTGAATCTACCGCTCCAAACTAGACCCTGAAACTACCGCTCCAAACTAGACCCTGAAATTACCGCTCCAAACTAGACCCTGAAACTACCGCTCCAAACTAGACCCTGAAACTACCGCTCCAAACTAGAGCCGAAACTACCGTCCAAACTAGACCCTGAAACTACCGTCGAAACTAGACCCTGAAACTACCGCTCCAAACTAGACCCTGAAACTACCGCTCCAAACTAGACCCTGAAACTACCGCTCCAAACTAGACCCTGAAACTACCGCTCCAAACTAGACCCTGAAACTACCGCTCCAAACTAGACTCGAAACTACCGCTCCAAACTAGAGCCAAAACTACCGTCCAAACTACACCCTGAAACTACCGCTCCAAACTAGACCCTGAAACTACCGCTCCAAACTAGAATCTGAAACTACCGTCCAAACTAGACCCCGAAACTACCGCTCCAATCTAGACCCTGAAACTACCGCTCCAAACTAGACCCTGAAACAACCGTCCAAACTAGACCCTGAAACTACCGCTCCAAACTAGACCCTGAAACTACCGCTCCAAACTAGACCCTGGAACTAACGCTCCAAACCAGACCCTGAAACTACCGCTCCAAACTAGACCCTGAAACTACCGCTCCAAACTAGACCCTGAAACTACCGCTGCAAACTAGACCCGAAACTACCGCTCCAAACTAGAGCCGAAACTACCGTCCAAACTAGACCCTGAAACTACCGTCCAAACTAGACCCTGAAACTACCGCTCCAAACTAGACCCTGAAACCACCGCTCCAAACTAGACCCTGAAACTACCGCTCCAAACTAGACCCTGAAACTACCGCTCCAAACTAGACCCTGAAACTACCGCTCCAAACTAGACCCTGAAACTACCGCTCCAAACTAGACCCTGAAACTACCGCTCCAAACTAGACCCTGAAAGTACCGCTCCAAACTAGAGCCTGAAACTACCGCTCCAAACTAGACCCTGAAACTACCGCTCCAAACTAGACCCTGAAACTACCGCTTCAAACTAGACCCTGAAACTACCGCTCCAAACCACACCCTGAAACTACCGCTCCAAACCACACCCTGAAACTACCGCTCCAAACCACACCCTGAAACTACCGCTCCAAACGAGACCCTGAAACTACCGCTCCAAACTAGACCCTGAAACTACCGCTCCAAACTAGACCCTGAAATTACCGCTCCAAACTAGACCCTGAAACTACCGCTCCAAACTAGACCTGAAACTACCGTCCAAACTAGACCCTGAAACTACCGCTCTAAACTAGACCCTGAAACTACCGCTCCAAACTACACCCTGAAACTACCGCTCCAAACTAGACCCTGAAACTACCGTCCAAACTAGAGCCTGAAAGTACCGTCCAAACTAGAGCCTGAAACTACCGCTCCAAACTAGACCCGAAACTACCGCTCCAAACTAGACCCTGAAACTACCGCTCCAAACTAGACCCTGAAACTACCGCTTCAAACTAGAGCCTGAAACTACCGCTCCAAACGACACCCTGAAACTACCGCTCCAAACCACACCCTGAAACTACCGCTCCAAACTAGACCCTGAAACTACCGCTCCAAACTAGTCCTGAAACGACCGTCCAAACTAGAACCGAAACTACCGCTCGAAAGTAGACCCTGAAACTACCGTCCAAACTAGACCCTGAAACTACCGCTCCAAACTAGACCATGAAATTACCGCTCCAGACTAGACCCTGAAACTACCGCTCCAAACTAGACCCTGAAACTACCGCTTCAAACTAGAGCCTGAAACCACCGCTCCAAACTACACCCTGAAACTACCGCTCCAAACCACACCCTGAAACTACCACTCCAAACCACACCCTGAAACTAACGCTCCAAATGAGACCCTGAAACTACCGCTCCAAACCAGACCCTGAAACTACCGCTCCAAACTAAACCCTGAAACTACCGCTCCAAACTAGACCCGAAACTACCGCTCCAAACTAGACCCGAAACTACCGCTCCAAACTAGACCCGAAACTACCGCTCCAAACTAGACCCTGAAACTACCGCTCCAAACTAGACCCTGAAACTACCGCTCCAAACTAGACCCGAAACTACCGCTCCAAACTAGACCCCGAAACTACCGCTCCAAACTAGACCCTGAAACTACCGCTCCAAACTAGACCCTGAAACTACCGCTCCAAACTAGACCCTGAAACTACCGCTCCAAACTAGACCCTGAAACTACCGCTCCAAACTCGACCCTGAAAGTACCGCTCCAAACTGGACCCTGAAACTACCGTCCAAACTGGACCCTGAAACTACCGTCCAAACTGGACCCTGAATCTACCGCTCCAAACTGGACCCTGAAACTACCGTCCAAACTAGACCCTGAAACTACCGCTCCAAACTCGACCCTGAAAGTACCGCTCCAAACTGGACCCTGAAACTACCGTCCAAACTGGACCCTGAATCTACCGCTCCAAACTGGACCCTGAAACTACCGTCCAAACTGGACCCTGAAACTACCGCTCCAAACTAGACCCAAAACTACCGCTCCAAACTAGACCCTGAAACTACCGCTCCAAACTAGACCCTGAAACTACCGCTCCAAACTAGACCCTGAAACTACCGCTCCAAACCAGACCCTGAAACTACCGCTCCGAACCAGAGCCTGAAACTACCGCTCCAAACTAGACCCTGAAACTACCGTCCAAACTAGACCCTGAAACTACCGCTCCAAACTAGACCCAAAACTACCACTCCAAACTAGACCCTGAAACTACCGCTCCAAACTAGACCCTGAAACTACCGCTCCAAACTAGACCCTGAAACTACCGCTCCAAACTAGACCCTGATACTACCGCTCCAAACTAGACCCTGAAACTACCGCTCCAAACTAGACCCTGAAACTACCGTCCAAACTAGACCCTGAAACTACCGCTCCAAACTAGACCCTGAAACTACCGCTCCAAACCAGACCCTGAAACTACCGTCCAAACCAGACCCTGAAACTACCGTCCAAACCAGACCCTGAAACTACTGCTCCAAACTAGACCCTGAAACTACCGTCCAAACTAGACCCTGAAACTACTGTCCAAACTAGACCCTGAAACTACCGCTCCAAACTAGACCCTGAAACTAACGCTCCAAACTAGACCCTGAAACTACCGCTCCAAACTAGACCCTGAAACTACCGTCCGAACTAGAGCCTGAAACTACCGTCCGAACTAGACCCTGAAACTACCGTCCGAACTAGACCCTGAAACTACCGCTCCAAACTAGACCCTGAAACTACCGCTCCAAACTAGACCCTGAAACTACCGCTCCAAACTAGACCCTGAAACTACCGTCCAAACTCTGTCCTCAAAGAGGTGTTTACTCAAGGGACTAAAAAATATTCCATTTGTTGTTAAAACTGTGCTGCCCAAATTCAATCCCAAACCAAGTGCCACTCACCCATCGATCCTGTCCTTTCTGACCTATATTGGTTCCTGGTCCTCCTACCTTGTGTTTAAATATCTTCATCGCCTTGCCCTCGCTATCTCTGTAACGTTCGACTGCCCCTTCAGAACTCTCCATTCCTCCAACTCTGGCCCCTTGTGTATCCCTCCTTCCCATTAACCCACCATTGGTGGCTGTGCCTTAAGTCACCAAGGCCCCATGCCCGGCAATTCCCTCTAAATCTCTCTGTCTCTTCTCCTTTCTCTCCTTCTTTAAGACTCTCCTTAAAACCAAGCTTTGACCTCCTAATATCTCCTTCTTTGGCTCGGTTCCATTATTGTCTAATTAAACTCTAAAACACCTTGGGATGTTTTTCCACATTAAAGGTTCTACATAAATACAAGCTGTTAACATTTGCTATCTAGTCCTGATGTCTGATGACCATGCTGTACACCTGTAAGGTGATTCCCTGACATTTTTGATGCAAGTTGAATGTAGGATGTCAGAGGATTATGGTCTGAACACACTTTAAAACAGATAACAGTTGGAGTTTATAGAAAACATAGAAACATAGAAGATAGGAGCAGGAGTAGGCCATTCGGCCCTTCGAGCCTGCTCCGCCATTCAACGAGATCATGGCTGATCATCCAAACCCTAGCACCCGGTCCCTACACCGACAGCCATCCCACCCAAGCCCTATCCCCGTAACCCCGTAACCCCACGTATTTAATCCCCCCTAACACTAAGGGCCAATTTTTATCATGGCCAATCAACCTAACCCGCACATCTTTGGACTGTGGGAGGAAACCGGAGCACCCGGAGGAAACCCACGCAAACACGGGGAGAATGTGCTAACTCCACACAGACAGTCACCCAAGGCCGGATTTGAACCCGGGTCCCTGGCGCTGTGAGGCAACAGTGCTAACCACTATGCCACCGTGCTGCCCATTGTGGGATGTTTACAGGTTACTGCTCCATTTTTTCTCTCACATTGGGTTCACTATTTCTCATGACTTTAGCTTATGGCTCAAATTAATACCTGGTGCTCTTTCCCCATGACTCTTCACCTGACTGGGAGCAACTCCAATATCTTTCTGTGACAAATGATGCAGGGAATACACATGCCAGACTGGCTGAAGTGCACACCTCAGGACAAGGCCTTGATGTATGTCGATTAATTGCTACCGTTGTCCTTGGATGGGAACAAGTCTCAGATTCATTTTAAAGGAGTCAGCGGCTGGGGGGTGGGTTTTGGGGGTCGGCGGGGTCAAGAATTGGCGGGAGGCGGGGTCAGGGATCGGCGGGGGCGGGGTCAGGGATCAGCTGGCTTGGGGATCGGAGGCCTTGAGGGGTGGTCTCCGATCGCGGGAGGTGGGTATGGTCAGGATCCTGGATCCAAGAGGTGGATATAACGCCACTTACCTCCTGGATGTCATAACCCCCGCCTCGGTTTAACTGCCGAGTTTCACTAATTGTGTGAAACCCGTCCACAGGCAGTTAAATTCAAAATGGAGGGGGAAAAAGAGGCTTCCAGCCTCATTAAAATATTTAAATTGATGTTCCGCCCCCTGGGAGCGGGTTGATCGCCCACCTCCTGCCCCACCTCTGTTAAAACTGGAAGTGGGCAGGTTGGAGGCGGAATCAGGTCGGGAACCCATGTTTAACCCTTTAACTGCCCCCACGCTCCAAACCCACCCGTTTCTGGGGGGAAATTCCGGCCTTGGTCTCCACCTGGAATTGGTTTGAGTAGACGTCGGGAGCAGATTGCAAGAGGTTGCTCAAGCCTGGCGGCTGGAGAAGACATTGACGTGTCTGGCCATTTCTCCGCTTTCTCTCTCAGTTCATAGTTGCAATGTGGGGTGTTGCATGTTTATCATTTGATGCGACACTCTGGGCTCTGAGCTACTCCCCCACACCAAAACAGGAACTGAAGTCTGCACCTCTGTGGTGTTGGAGGGCACAGGATAGGCTTTGATTGTATAAATATTTGTTCTTGGGATGTGGGTTACAATGGCAGTGCGGCACTTAGTGCCCATCCCTGGTTACTTTGAAAGGCATTCAGAGTCGACCATGTGGTGTGGGACTGGAGTCACGTGGGCCAACCGGGTAAGAACGGCAGGTTCCATTCCCTGAAGGACATTGGTGAACCAGTTGGGCTTTTACAACAATCTGACAGCTTCATGGGCATTTCATCTGCTGACAACACACAGATTATCAGATTTATTGAATTTGATTTTGAACTTGCAACTTGATAGTCTAGGAGCATTATTGTACCATGCTGGATTGATCACTGATTGATTATTTTTCTGTTGGATGTTTAGTGATTTGGGGTTTTTTTGTTGGCAGACTTGGCTTCACATTCCTGCAGCTAAAAGACAATTATATGGAGCTTGAGAATCCAGAGGCTGAAGTTGAAAGGTAAGTATACGCTCAGGCCTACAGTTATTAACTTTAATAAAGATATTGAAAGATGCAAGAAACAATTCAGTGGATGAATTTAATTATGTTTATTGTGAAATATGTAGGGGGAAAAATTCAGTTGATTAGCGCCCTCTCCGCTAACGGGGCGCAAAGCAACTAGCGCCCGGGCACGGCGATGTTTGCGCCGCCGCGAAATTAACCAGACATTTTGCGGCAGCGCTAAACACTACCGCCACGATTTCCTGCGCCCATAGATTGTGACGCCAGTCGAGCGTGTAGCGCCCGGACCGGATACTGAGTGGCGACCCTGCCTTTCCGCCTGCTGCTAGCAAGGACGGGTAGAGGGGAGCGTTTTGCAGTCGGATGGTGAAGCTGCTCCCACTATGGTGTTAGGTAGGAAATTCCAGGATAGTGACCCAGTGACAATGAATGAACGGCGATATATTACTAATCGGGATGGTGTGTGACTTGGAGGTGACGGTGTTCCCAAGATATTGCTGCTGTTGCTCTTCTCCGTGGAAGAGAAAATTCATGAAAATTTGATGGCGGTACAAGATTCCGGACAGTTAGGACCTCCGAAGATCAAAAATGCCAAGAGTAGAGGCAATGATAGTAAAGGCACAGTTTAAGTTGACTGGTCACTTAGTCCGAATGCCTGATACTAGACTACCCAACAAGGTGCTACATGGTGTGCTGAAGCTTGGTAAACACTCTCATGGTAGTTGGTTCTAAAGATATAGGGAAGACCCAATTTAAAAAATGCAGCATCTTAAATGACACATGGGAGCATGATGCTTTTGACAGGAAAAAGTGTCAAAAGATGATTTACGATGACTCGACACAGCTTTGAGGTGAGTCGGATCCAGCTCGCTGAAGGAAAGAGCCCAAAGGAAATCAAGAAAAGACCAGCCCTTCGGTCTGAAATCTATAGTACATGTAACATGGATTAATGAATAACACTGTCTATATAATTACATATTGGGGTGTAATGTCTGTGCCATGTATTGGGGAAGCGGAGATGAACAGGCCGTGGAGGGGTCATTACCCGTGATCTGTTTTACACGTTTGGCTGGGATGAAGACTGTTCTTGAAAAAGGAGTGTCCATCTACGATTTTTTTAAATGAATGTGTTTTGCATTTTGTTTCTGCTCAACGGAGTAAAAGGGTCAATTGTCTCTGAAACTTGGTCAGAAGTCATCTTGAACCTGTCTCAGGCCACATCTGCTTTTGCTGTTTAGAGAAAGCTGGTTGCTTGGCTTGCACTGAGAGAGAAAAATAAAATCGATGCTACTTCCCCAGTGTGTGACAGACAGGTGGAGGTCTGCGGTGAAATGTTTTATTCTCTCTGCTCTTATTGCCCTCCTGCTGTTCCAAGCTCTGCTCCAAACGTCGCGACCTCCTGAAACATCAAGTGGGAGCCAGTCCGGAGCAGGACTGGCCGGAACCTGGTGCTGTAACTTTGGTTGAGGTTATGCATTGGCCCAGAATAAATCTGGATATTGGTCAGGCTGCGTATGGTACAAGACTGCGTCCACCACTGAGTGAGGTTCCTGGAGTAGGAGGTTGTCAAGGTGAAGGTGGTGACAGTCACAATGTCCTGCCCTTGCTCGCTGACGCAAAATCAGCTTGTTGTAATGAAGTGGGATTGCCACGGGTGCCGGGGGAATGTCGGGTGCTGGGATGTTGGACGATTATCTCAGGCCACTGGTTGAACAGTGCTGCCATTCTGGGGATTTTCAGTTTGAAGGATGAAAAAACAGCAGCAAGAAGGAAAGGGCTGAAATTCGGGACAGGACTGTGATCAAACTGTGTCGCGATGCTGACTGGGATTAAAAGCCCAGGTCACTCTGAGAAGATGGCACAGTCTGCACAGAGCCACAGCTCTGAGAGAGGGTCCAAGCCATTGAGCTCAAATGCAAGCATCTTGTCGGTTCAGTTTTTCATATTTGTTTGATTGGCAGCTGCTTTGAGTTTTGAGAGGGGGAGGCTGAGAATGAGGGGAAATGAAGGATGGGGAGAGGGGGACAGAGAGAGAGAGAGAGACGGTCGGGGACAGAGAGATGGTCCAAGTGAATCTCCACCAACTTAACAGGATTGTGATTAATGGACTGGGTTTAGTATTAATAACTAATTCAGAATATTTATAGTAGTGACAGGAGTGCACATATTATGGGTATTGGTACAATGGGTGGTAGTTATATGATTGCACTCAGGTACTTAAAAGCAGATTTGATTAGTAAAATTGACAAAAAAAAAGTATGTTTATAAAAAATGAGCCTGCCTCACTTCTAATCAGCTGCACTCACGAGTCCTTCCTGCTAAGGGGACAAGTGGAAGCTCCTTATAGTAATAGTCCTCTAAGGGGTCCATTCATGGAATGTATCCTGATGCTTTCAATACTATTTTTACAAATAAATTTAGAGCTCCAAATTAACTGGAAATGCAGATATATTCTCTGTCAGAACCGGGGAAGCACATTGCTGTTAAATTCACATCTTTCTGTTCTTTAAAGATATGAATTACTCCAGATACTGAATTTTGACTCGGTGAGACGCCGGATGAGTGTCATTGTTAGATCCAATACAGGTGAGCGATTGGATCCGGTACGGGCGGGCGCACGGGATTGGACCCGGGTGGATGGGCGGGCGTGTGCGCGCGGGATTGGATCTGGTTTTGTGTGTGTGTGTGTGTGTGTGTGTGTGTGTGTGTGTGTGTGTGTGTGTGTGTGTGTGTGTGTGTGTGTGTGTGTGTGTGTGTGTGTGTGTGTGTGTGCGTGCGTGCGTGATCGGATCTGGTACGTGTAGGTGGCCGCGCACGCGTGGGATTGGATCAGATCTGGTACAGGCGGGCGGAATTGGATCCGGTGCATGCAGGAGCAGGATTGGATCCGGTGTGGGTGGGCGCGGGATTGGAACAGATCCGGTGCGGGCGGGCGAGCATGGCATTGGATATTGGATCCAGTATGTGCAGGCGGGCGGGATTGAATCTGGTGCGGGCGAGCGGGATTGGATCTGGTACGTGTAGGCGACCGTGCACGGGCAGGATTGGATCCAATCCGGTGCGGGCGAGCAAGATTGGATCCGGTGCGGGCGGGTGGCATTGGGATTGGATTGGGTCTGGTACGGCCGAGCAGGATTGGATTCTGTGCGGGCTGGTGAGCGTGGGATTGGATCTGGTACGTGTAGGTGAGCGGGATTGGATCCGGTGTGGGCGGGCACGGACGAGCGGGATTGGATCCGGTGTGGGCGGGTGCACACGAGCGGGATTGGATCCGGTGTAGGCGGGCACGGACAAGCGGCATTGGATCCGGTGTGGGCGGGTGCGCACGAGCGGGATTGGATCCGGTGTTGGCGCGTGCACATGAGCGGGTTTCGATCCGGTTTGGGTGGGCACGGACGAGCGGGATTGGATCCGGTGTGGGCGGGCGCGCACTAGCGGCTTTCGATCCGGTGTGGGCAGGTGCTCACGAGCGGGCTTCGATCCGGTGTCTGCGGGCACGGACGAGCGGGATTAGATCCGGTGTGGGCGGGCGTGCACTAGCGGGTTTCGATCCAGTGTGGGTGGGTGCACATGAGTGGGTTTCGATCCGGTGTGGGCGGGCGCGCACTAGTGGGTTTCGATCCGGTGTGGGTGGGTGCACACGAGCGGGATTGGATCCGGGGTAGGCGGGCTCGGACGAGCGGGATTGGAACCGGTGTTGGCGCGTGCACACGAGCGGGTTTCGATCCGGTTTGGGTGGGCACGGACGAGCGGGATTGGATCCGGTGTGTGCGGGTGCGCACTAGCGGGTTTCGATCCGGTGTGGGCAAGTGCTCACGAGCGGGTTTCGATCCGGTGTCTGCGGGCACGGATGAGCGGGATTAGATCCGGTGTGGGCAGGCGCGCAGCAGCAGGTTTCGATCCAGTGTGGGTGGGTGCACACGAGCGGGTTTCGATCCGGTGTGGGCGGGCGCGCACTAGTGGGTTTCGATCCGGTGTGGGCGGGTGCACACGAGCGGGATTGGATCCGGGGTAGGCGGGCTCGGACGAGCGGGATTGGAACCGGTGTGGGCGGGTGCACACGAGCGGGATTGGATCCGGTGTGGGTGGGTACACACGAGCGGGATTGGATCCGGTGTGGGCGGGTGCACACGAGCGGGTTTCGAACCGGTGTGGGCGGGTACACACAAGCGGGTTTGGATCCGTTGTGGGCGGGTACACACGAGCGGGTTTCGATCCGGTGTGGGCGGGCGCGCATGAGCGGGATTCGATCCGGTGTGGGCGGGTACACACGAGCGGGATTGGATCCGGTGTGGGCGGGTGCACACGAGCGGGATTGGATCCGGTGTAGGCGGGCACGGACGAGCAGGATTGGACCCGGTGTGGGCTGGTGCGCACGAGCGGGATTGGATCCGGTGTGGGCGGGTACACACGAGCGGGATTGGATCCGGTGTGGGCTGGTGCACATGAGCGGGTTTCGATCCGGTGTGGGCGGGTGCACACGAGCGGGATTGGATCTGGTGTGGGCGGGCGCGCACGAGCGGGTTTCGATCTGGTGTGGGCGGGCGCGCACGAGCGGGATTGGATCCGGTGTGGGCTGGTGCACATGAGCGGGATTGGATCCAGTGTGGGTGGGTGCACACGAGCGGGTTTTGATCCGGTGTGGGCAGGCGCACAAAGCGGGATTGGATCCGGTGTGGGCGGGTGCACACGAGCGGGATTGGATCCGGTGTGGGCGGGTGCACACGAGCGGGATTGGATCCGGTGTAGGCGGGCACGGACGAGCGGGATTGGATCCGGTGTGGATGGGTGCACACGAGCGGGTTTTGATCCGGTGTGGGCGGGCGCACACGAGCAGGATTGGATCCGGTGTGGGCGGGTGCACACGAGCGGGATTGGATCCGGTGTAGGCGGGCACGGACGAGCGGGATTGGATCCGGTGTGGATGGGTGCACACGAGCGGGTTTTGATCCGGTGTGGGCGGGCGCACACGAGCGGGATTGGATCCGGTGTGGGCGGGTACATGCGACTGGTTCAGAAAGGCAAAGACATAACGTTTGGGCCATTCTGCGGAAAACCATAAGTGATTTCTGTTGCTGAGCTGGGCTCCCAGTGCAGGGTCAGCACTCTTGTCGAGCTGCCCGTGCAAGGCCTATCGTTAATTAGCTGTGTCCATATGCTTCACAAACAGTCTTCAAATATTTCAATAACTTGCACCCTTTTGTTTGTTAAACAGGGGATATAATCCTGTTCTGTAAAGGTGCTGATTCATCCATTTTCCCCAGGGTGAAGGAGGGGAAGCTGGAGCTGGTTCGACAGCGAGTGCAGCAGAATGCGATGGTACATCACAGCAATTTTGGATGATTCTGACGAGTCTTTATTAATATGGTTCCTAATGTCCGCAGGTTTACACTGCCGTAAACCTTCAAGCTATTCATAGATTTGAATAGTGGATATTGAAGGAAAGAATTAGTGATTGATGCAACTCTGTCCCCATAGGATTTGTTGATCAATAGTGTTGTACTGAAATGATGACATCCTCACAGGGTCCAGACATGTGTACTCTCACAGAATCTGGTTTTCCATGTTTAGGCTCCAGGGATTTATTCCCAGACCAAGGAGGTGCCAGACTTTGGTCACTGGTGCTGTGAGGAACCCGAGTGTACCTGGACTACACTCATTCCATCTTTAGCTCCCTCCTTATTGGAAATCAGCTCCAGCCCTCCCCGGGCAGCATGACTGTCAACAGAAGTTCAAGGTGTGGAAACCTGTGGCCCAACTCTCCATGTCCTGCTTGCTGTCCTTGCGTCTTCTATCTCAATATTAATTCTTCACTTATTCCATCTCCACGCTACCAGAGTCTCATTTGAATGGAGAGACAGGCTCACCACTTGCCACCCGTGTATTTTTAAAATCTCCAATGAAATGTTTTAAATCTTGAGACAAAGTGGGTGCCCCTCCTCGGATCAATAATAGATACTGGCCTTGGATCGATCGTTCATTCACGGGATGTGGGCGTTGCAAGCAAGGGCAGCATTTATTGCCCTCGAGAAGTTGCTGGTGAGCTGCCTTCTTGAACAGCTGCTGTCCATGTGATGAAGGTACTCCCACAGTGCTGTTACGGAAGGAGTTCCAGGATTTTGACCCAGCAACGATGAAGGAACATAGAAACATAGAAGATAGAAGCAGGAGTAGGCCATTCGGCCCCTCGCGCCTGCTCCACCATTTAATGAGATCATGGCTGATCATCCAAATTCAGGACCCTGTCCCTGCTTTCTCCCCATATCCCTTGATCCCTTTAGCCTTAAGAAATATATCTAACTCCTTCTTGAATATATTTAATGAATTGACCTCAACTGCCTTTTGTGGTAGAGAATTCCACAGGTTCACCACTCTGGGTGAAGAAATTCCTCCTCATCTCTGTCATAAATGGCTTACCCCTTACCTTTAGACTGTGACCCCTGGTTCTGGACTCCCCCACCATCAGAAACATCCTTCCTGCATCTAGTCTGTCTAGTCCTGTTAGAATTTTATGAGTTTCAATGAGATCCCCTCTCATTCTTCTAAACTCCAGCGAGTATAAGCCTAATCGACCCAATCACTCCTCATACGCCATTCCTGCCATCCCAGGTATCAGTCTGGTGAATCTTCGCTGCACTCCCTCCATGGCAAGAACATCCTTCCTCAGATAAGGCGACGAAAACTGCACACAATACTCAAGGTGTGGTCTCGCCAAGGCCCTGTACAACTGCAGCAAGACATCCTTGCTCCTGTACTCGAATCCTCTCGCTATGAAGGCCAACATGCCATTTGCCTTCTCAACCGCCTGCTGCACCTGCATGCTTACCGTCAGCGACTGGTGCACAAGGACACCCAGGTCTCATTGCACTTCCCCTTTTCCCAATCTATTGCTGTTCAGATAATAATCTGCCTTCCTGTTTTTGCCACCAAAGTGGATAACCTCGCATTTATCCACATTATACTGCATCTGCCATGCATCTACCCAATCACCCAACCTGTCCAAATCATACTGGAGTTTCTTGGCATCCTCCTCACAGCACACACGCCCACCCAGCTTTGTGTCATCTGCAAACTTGGAGATATTACATCTAGTTCCCTCGTCTAGATCATTAATATATGTTGTGAATAGCTGGGGTCCGAGCACCAATCCCTGCGGCACCCTACTCGTCACTGCCTGCCACTCGGAAAAAGACCCGTTTATTCCAATTCTTTGCTTCCTGCCAACCAGTTCTCTATCCAAGTCAGTACCTTACCCCCAATCCCATGTGCTTTAACTTTACACACTAATCTCTTATGCGGGACCTTATCGAAAGCCTTCTGAAAGTCCAAATACACCACATCCACTGGTTCTCCCTTATCTATTCTACCAGTTACATCCTCAAAAAATTCCACTAGATTAGTCAAGCACGATTTACCTTTTGTAAATCCATGTTGACTTTGTCCGATCCTGTCACTGCTTTCCAAGTGCTCTGCTATTACATCTTTTATAATGGAGTCTAGCATTTTCCCCACTACCGATGTCAGGCTTACCGGTCTATAATTCCCCGTTTTCTCTCTACCACCTTTTTTGAATAGTGGGGTAACATTAGCTACCCTCCAATTCATGGGAACTGTTCCAGAGTCTATAGAATTTTGGAAGATGACCAGCAGTGCATCTACTATTTCTAGGGCACTTCCTTAAGTACCCTAGGATGTAGATTATCAGGCCCTGGGGATTTATCGGCCTTCAATTCCGTCAATTTCCCTAACACCATTTCTCTACAAATACTGATTTCATTCAGTTCCTCCCTCTCATTAGACCCTATGTTCCCTAACATCTCTGGGAGGTTATTTGTGTCCTCCTTTGTGAAAACAGAACCAAAATATGTATTTAGTTGGTCTGCCATGTCTTTGTTCCCCATTATAAATTCCCCTGATTCTGACTGCAAGGGACCTATGCTTGACTTCACCAATCTTTTTCTCTTCACATATCTATAGAAGCTTTTACAGTCAGTTTTTATGTTCCCTGAAAGCCTACTCTCATACTCTAATTTCCCCCTCTGAAATAATCCCTTTGTCCTCCTTTGCTGATTCCTAAACTGCTCCCAATCCTCAGGTTTACTGCTTTTTCTGGCCACTTTATATGTCCTCTCCTTGGATCTTATGCTATCCCTAATTTCCCTTGTTAGCCACAGTTGAGTCACCTTTTTTGTTTTATTTTTATGCCAGACAGGGATGAACAAGTTCTGTAGTTCATCCATGCGATCTTTAAATGTTTGCCATTGCCTCTCCACCGTCAACCCTTTAAGTAACATTTCCCAATCCATCCTAGCCAACTCGCGCCTCATACCATCGTAGTTTCCTTTATTTAAATTCAGGACCCTAGTCTCTGAGTCAAATACTTCATTCTCCATCTTAATGAAGAATTCTATCACATTATGATCACTCCGTCCCAAGGGGCCTCGCACAACAAGATTGCTAATTAATCCTTTCTCATTACTTAATACCCAGTCTAAGATGGCCTGATCTCTAGTTGGTTCCTCGACATATTGGTCCAGGAAACCGTCCCATATACACTCCAGGAATTCCTACTCCACAGTATTGTTACTAATTTGGTTAGCCCAATCTATATGTAGATTAAAGTCACCCATGATAACTGATGTGCCCTTATTGCACGCGTCTCTAATTTCCCATTTAATGCCATCCCCAACCTCAGCATTACTGTTTGGGGGTCTATATAAAACTCCCACTAATATTTTCTGCCCCTTGGTATTTCTCAGCTCTACCCATACAGATTGCACATCATCAGAGCTAATATCCTTCTTTACTATTGTGTTAATCTCCTCTTTAACCAGCAATGCTACCCCACCTCCTTTTCCGTTTTGCCTGTCGTTCCTGAATATTGAATACCCCTGGATGTTGAATTCCCAGCCTTGGTCACCCTAGAGCCATGTCTCCGTAATCCCAATTGTATCATATCCGTTTACATCTATTTGTGCAGCTAATTCTTCCACCTTATTACGAATGCTCCTCGCTTTAAGACACAAAGCCTTCAGGCTTCTTTTTTTTAACACCCTTAGACCTTTTAGAATTATTATTTACTATGGCCATGTTTGATTTAAAACCTTGATTTCTCTGACTGCCACTTTTGCTTTTCTCCTTCCTGTCTTTTGCTTCTATCCTTGCTTCCCTTTCCTCTGTCTCCCTGCACAGGTTCCCAACCCCCTGCCATTTTAGTTTAAACCCTCCCCAACATCACTAGCAAACACTCCCCCTAGGACATCAGTCCCGGTCCTGCCCAAGTGCATACCGTCCAGTTTGTACTGGTCCCACCTCCCCCAGAACCGGTTCCAATGTCCCAGGAATTTGAATCCCTCCCTCTTGCACCATTCCTCTAGCCACGTATTCATCTGAAATATCCTTCTATTTCTACTCTGACTAGCACGTGGCAATGGTAGCAATCCTGAGATTACTACCTTTGAGGTCCTATTTCTTAATTTACCTCCTAACTCCCTATATTCAGCTTTTAGGACCTCATCCCGGTTTTTACCGATATCGTTGGTACCTATATGCACCACGACAACTGGCTGTTCACCCTCCCCCTCCAGAATGCCCTGCAGCCGCTCCGAGACATCCTTGAACCTTGCACCAGGGAGGCAACATACCATCCTGGAGTCTCGTTTGCGGCCTCAGAAACGCCTATCTATTCCCCTTACAATAGAATCCCCTATCACTATAGCTCTCCCGCTCTTTTTCCTCCCGTCCTGTGCAGCAGAACCACCCACGGTACCAGGAAGTTGTCTGCTGCTGCCTTCCCCCGATAAGCCATCTCCCTCAACAATATCCAAAGCGGTAAATCTGTTTGAGAGGGGGATGGCCACAGGGGACCCTTGCAATACCTGCCTGCGCCTACTACTCTGCCTGGCGGTCACCCATTCCCTTCCTGCCTGTGCAGCCTTTACCTGCGGTGTGACCAACTGATTAAACGTGATATCCACGGCGATATATTTCTAAATCAGGATGGTTTGTGACTTGGAGGGGAACTTGGAGGTGATGGTGTTCCTATGCACCTGTTCCCCTTGTCCTTCTAGGTGGTAAAGGTCACGGGTTTGGGAGGTGCTGTCGAAGAAGCCTTATACTATGGTTGCCAACAGAATTATTCTGGTATTGAATACAGTTTTCTCAATTTCAGGAGGGGCTGCGAACGTTATGTGTGGCTTACAAAGTCCTTAGCAGTGAAGAATACCAAGATGTTCACACACTCCTTCAGAATGCGAAACTAGCGCTCCAGGAGCGGGACAGGAAGCTTGCTGAAGCTTACGATGTGGTTGAAAGGGACCTGGATTTGCTTGGAGCAACTGCTGTGGAAGACAGGTCAGAGAGAGGCAGATTTGAGTGACTTTTAAATCTGCTCTCATTGGTCAAAACAAGCATGAGCAATAGGTTACAATTAGAACCCGAGTTATAATAGACTGCGCTAATTTAGTTTCATATAATAAGTAGATAAACTAACTTGTAAAACCTGTTGGTTAAAACTGCAATACGAACATACAAAAATGACGGGCTGGAGAAGACCAGCTAGTCCTTTAAGCCTGCCCCACATCACGATGGCTGGAGCATCACAGCTGAATAGTCCTTTCCACCCCACCTCACAACCCCCCTGCACAGCCTCCTTCCAGAGGCAAAAAAACAGAAAAAACCCAGGGCCAATAAGGGAAAAATATTCTGTAAAATTCCTCTCTGACCCCCTCAGGCAATCAAAACCAGCCCAGGAGATCACACGACCGAGCATTATCTATAAAGACACTTGCGTTCTACGAAAAGGGGCATGTTTTAATTTTTGGCCACGACACCCAGCTGTACCTCACCACCACCTCTCTTGACCCCTCCACTGTCTCTAAATTGTCAGACTTGTCCGACATCCAGTTTTGGATGAGCAGAAATTTCCTCCAATAAAATCTTGGGAAGACCAAAGCCATTGGCTTCAGTCCTCACCACAAACTCCGTTCCCAAGCCACCAACTCCATCCCTCTCCCTGGCAATTGTCTGAGGCTGAGACAGACATTTTGCAACCTTGGTGTCATATTTGACTCCAAAATGAGCTTCCGACCACATATCTGCACCATCACTAAGGATGGGCAATAAATGCTGGCCTTGCCAGCAACACCCACATCCCATAAACGAATAAAAAAACCCGCCTATTTCCACCTCCGTAACATCGCCCAATTCTGCCGCTGCCTCAGCTCATCTGCTGCTGAAACCCTCATCCATGCCATTGTTACCTCTAGACTTGACTATTCCAATGTACTCATAACCGGCCTCCCCATGTTCTACCCTCCATAAATGTGAGGCCATCCAAAAATACTGCTGCTTGTCGCACCAAGTCCCGTTCACCCATCACCCCTGTGCTCGCTGACCTACATTGGCTCCCAGTTAAGCAACACCTCGATTTTAAAATTCTCATCCTTGCTTTCAAATCCCTCCATGGCCTCACCCCTCCCTATCTCTGTAATCTCCTCCAGCCCCACAACGCTCCGAGATCTCTGCGCTTATCTAATTCTGGCCTCTTGAGCATCCCCGATTTTAATCGCTGCACCATCGCTGGCCGTGCCTTCAGCCGCCGAGGCCCTACACGCTAGAATTCCCTCCCTAAATTTCTCCGCCTCTCCATCTCTCCTCCTTTAAGATGCTCCTTAAAACCTACCTCTTTGACCAAGCTTTTGGTCACTGTCCTAATATCTCCTTATGTGGCTCAGTGTCAAATTTTGTTTGATAATCGCTCCTGTGAAGTGCCTAGGGATATTTTACTATGTTAAAGGTGCTATATAAATACAAGTTGTTGCTGTTTGCTTCAGTTGCAGCAAGTGGAACTATGCATTAGATTTTTCAACCAATAAGATATTGTTCAATGTGATTGTTTTTCAGATTGCAAGACAAGGCTGCCGAGACTGTGGAAGCTTTGCAGAAAGCTGGGATGAAGGTCTGGGTTCTCACAGGAGACAAGATGGAAACGGCTGCAGCAACATGCTATGCATGCAAGCTTTTCAGAAGAAATACACAGCTATTTGAGCTGACGACTAAACGAATGGAAGAGCAGAGTTTACATGATGTTCTCTTTGATTTGAGCAGAACAATTCTCAGGCAGAGTGAGAGTTTGCCGAGAGACAGTTATTCAGGGTGGGCATTTCAGTTAATTCATCGATTCTTTGCCATTGCGACCAAATGTTAAACTTCTCAATTGCAAGAAAAGCTAATGGTTCAGAATCACAGAAATCACAGAAACCCCACAGTGCAGATAGAGGCCATTTCGGCCCATCGAACCTGCACCGACACATATCCCACCCGATCCCCGTAACCCCTACACCAACACATATCCCACCCCACGTATTTAATCCCCCTACCACTAAGGGTCAATTTATCATAGCCAATCAACCTAACCCGCACATCTTTGGACTGTGGGAGGAAACCGGAGCACCCGGAGGAAACCCACGCAAACACGGGGAGAATGTGCAAACTCCACACAGACAGTCGCCCGAGGCCGGATTCGAACCCGGGTCCCTGGTGCTGTGAGGCAACAGTGCTAACCACTATGCCACCGTGCTGCCACGTTAATTATCTTAAGTTTGTAATTTGAGGTATTTCCATTAAATGGGACTTATTTTGGGTATTATAAATAGGGGCCTAGAGTACCAGAGTAAAGAGGTAATAAATTTGTACAGAACATCAGTCAGACCACAGTTAGAGACTGTGCGCAGCTTTGGGCTGCCCATTACAGAAAGGACATAAAAAACCATCGAGAGAGTACAGATTCACCAGGATGATGCAGGGATTGGAAGCTATAGTTATGAGGAGAGACTTGAGATAATGGAACTATTTCCACTGGAGCAGAGAAGGCCAAGAGGAGATTTAACAGAGATTTTCAATATTAGGAAGGGTATTGATAGAGTGAATAGGGAAAAACTATTTTCTCAGGTTAAGGAGTCAATGGCAAGAGGTTGTCAATTTTCCTTAGATCATAAACCTGAATTTCTCTAGAAACATAGAAGATAGAATCAGGAGTAGGCCATTCAGCCCCTCGAGCCTGCTCCGCCATTCAATGAGATCATGGCTGATCATCCAAACTCAGTAACCTGTCCCTGCCTTCTCCCCATATCACTTGATCCCTTTAGCCTTAAGAAATATATATAACTCCTTCTTGAATATATTTAATGAATTGGCCTCAACTGCCTTCTATGGTAGAGAATGCCACAGGTTCACCACTCTCTGGGTGAAGAAATTCCTCCTCATCTCTGTCCTAAATGGCTTACCCCTTATCTTTAGACTGTGACCCCTGGTTCTGGACTCCCCGCCATCGGGAACATCCTTCCTGCATCTAGTCTGTCTAGTCCTGTTAGAATTTTATGTTTCAATGAGATCCCCGCTCATTCTTCTAAACTCCAGCGAGTATATGCCCAATCGACCCAATCACTCCTCATACATCATTCCTGCCATTCCAGGTATCAGTCTGGTGAATCTTTGCTGCACTCCCTCCATGGCAAGAACATTCTTCCTCAGATAAGGCGACCAAAACTGCACACAATACTCAAGGTGTGATCTCACCAAGGCCCTGTACAGCTGCAGCAAGACATCCTTGTTCCTGTACTTAAACCCTCTCGCTACGAAGGCAAACATACCATTTGCCTTCTTAACCGCCTGCTGCACCTGCATGCTTACCTTCAGCGACTGGTGCACAAGGACACCCAGGTCTCGTTGCACTTCCCCTTCTCCCAGTCTATTGCCGTTCAGATAATAATCTGCTTTCCTGTTTTTACCACCAAAGTGGATAACCTCGCATTATACTGCATCTGCCATGCATCTGCCCAATCACCCAACCTGTCTAAATCATACTGGAGTTTCTTGGGATCCTCCTCACAGCACATACGCCCACCCAGCTTTGTGTCATCTGCAAACTTGGAGATATTACATCTAGTTCCCTCGTCTAGATCATTAATATATATTGTGAATAGCTGGGGTCCGAGGACCAATCCCTGCGGTACCCCACTAGTCACTGCCTGCCACTCGGAAAAAGACCCGTTTATTCCAACTCTTTGGTTCCTGTCTGCCAACCAGTTCTCTATCCAAGTCAGTACCTTGCCCCCAATCCCATGTGCCTTAACTTTACACGCTAATCTCTTATGCGGGACCTTATCGAAAGCCTTCTGAAAGTTCAAATACACCACATCCACTGGTTCTCCCTTATCTATTTTACCAGTTACATCCTCAAAAAATTCCAGTAGATTAGTCAAGCATGATTTACCTTTTGTAAATCCATGTTGACTTTGTCCGATCCTGTCACTGATTTCCAAGTGCTCTGCTATTACATCTTTTATAAAAATGGACTCTAGCATTTTCCCTACTACTGATGTCAGGCTTACCGGTCTATAATTCCCCGTTTTCTCTCTACCACCTTTTTTGAACAGTGGGGTAACATTAGCTACCCTCCAATCCATGGGAACTGTTCCAGAGTCTATAGAATTTTGGAAGATGACCAGCAATGCATCTACTATTCCTAGGGCCACTTCCTTAAGTACCCTAGGATGTAGATTATCAGGCCCTGGGGATTTATCGGCCTTCAATTCCGTCAATTTCCCTAACACCATTTCCCTACAAATACTGATTTCATTCAGTTCCTCCCTCTCATTAGACCCTATGTTCCCCGACATCTCTGGGAGGTTATTTGTGTCCTCCTTTGTGAAGACAGAACCAAAGTATTTATTTAATTGGTCTGCCATTTCTTTGTTCCCCATTATAAATGCCCCTGATTCTGACTGTAAGGGACCTGCACTTGACTTCACCAATCTTTTTCTCTTCACATATCTATAAAAGCTTTTACAGTTAGTTTTTATGTTCCCTGCAAGCTTACTCTCGTACTCTATTTTCCCCCTCTTAATTAATCCCTTTGTCCTCCTTTGCTGAATCCTAAACTGCTCCCAATCCTCAGGTTTACTGCTTTTTCCTTCCAATTTATATGTCGTCTCCTTGGATCTTATGCTATCCCTAATTTCCCTTGTTAGCCACGGTTGAGTCACCTTTTTTGTTTTATTTTTATGCCAAACAGGGATGAACAAATTCTGTTGTTCATCCATGCGATCTTTGAATGTTTGCCATTGCCTATCCACCGTCAACCCTTTGAGTAACATTCCCCAATCAATCCTACCCAACTCGCGCTTCATACCATCGTAGTTTCCTTTATTTAAATTCAGGACCCTAGTCTCTGAGTCAGCTACTTCACTCCCCATCTTAATGAAGAATTCTATCATATTATAGCTTCTTATGACACACCTTACCAAAGGCCTTCTGAAAATCCATATACACTGCTGCATTCTACTTACCTATCCAAGTAGTCACTTCTTCCAAAAAAAATTCTATTAAATTTGATAACTCTGTGCTGGCTGCCCTTGATTAATCCATTCATTTCTAAATGCTCATTCATTTTATCTTGAATTATATATTGTTAAAGTTTGCTCACAACTGACTTCAGACTAACTGGTCTAGTTCATCCTTCTCTTTCTTTAACAAGGGTATTACATTGGATACAATCCCACAGCACTGTTTGCATATTTAACGAGGATTGAAAAATTGTGGTCAGAACCTTGCAAATTTTCTCTAACTTCTTGCAAAAGCCCAGAGAGCAGCCATCTGTGCCCAGTGACTTATTAACCTTGAGTTATGTTTATTATTTTTCTTAAACCAATTTGTTTTGGTTTCACTTGGCCAGTGCTTGGACGGGCTTCACTTGGCCAGTGCTGGGACTAGAGTCCTGGCGGATCATATAACTAGGGCTGTAGAGAGGGCTTTAAACTAACTAGTGGGGGGGAGGTTTCTAGAGAGCAAATAATAAAAATGACAACAGAGAAGGTCATAGACTTGGGTAGCAGTGGGGAAATTAAAAACCAGAGCGTGTCAGGAAGGGGCAGAAGGTATGGAGTAAAAGGTAAAGTAATAAAAAGGGCAAAAGCAGGAACTAAGTGTCACAAAACATATTTGAAAGTTCTCTATCTGAATGCACGTAGCATTCGTAACAAAATAGACGAGTTAATGGCACAAATAACTACATATGGGTATGATCTTGTGGCCATTACAGAAACATGGCTGCAGGGTGACAATGCCTGGGAATTAAACATACCAGGTTATTTAACGATCAGGAAGGACAGGCAGGAAGGAAGGGGAGGTGGGGTGGCTATGTTAATAAAGGAAGGAATCACTGTAATACAGAGAAATGATATTGGGTCAAAAGATCAGGATAATGAAACAGTTTGGGTGGAGGTAAGGAATAATAAGGGGAAAAAAACACTAGTGGGCGTAGTCTATAGGCCTCCGAACAGTGGCAACTCTGTTGGACGGAGTATCAATCAGGAAATAGTTGAGGCTTGTAATAAGGGAACATTTATAATTATGGGGGATTTTAACTATCATATTAATTGGACAAATCAAATTGGGCAGTGCTGCGTTGAGGAGGAGTTCATTGAGTGTATTAGGGATGGGTTTCTTGAGCAGTATGTAACTGAACCGACCAGGGGGCAAGCAACTTTAGATCTGGTCCTGTGTAACGAGACAGGATTAATTAAAAATGTCCTAGTAAAGGATCCCCTTGGAATGAGTGACCATAACATGGTTGAATTCCATATTCAATTAGAGGGTGAGAAGGTTGGATCTCAAACAAGCGTGCTAAGCTTGAATAAAGGAGACTATGAAGGTATGAGAGCGGAATTGAGTAGAGTGGATTGGGAAAATAGATTAAAGGGTAAGACGATACATGATCAGTGGTGTACATTTAAGGAGTTATTTTACAACTTCCAAAAAATATATATTCCACTGAGAAGGAAAGGGTGTAAAAGAAAAGACAGCCATCCGTGGCTAAGTAAAGAAATTAAGGATAGTATTCGACTAAAAACAAGGGCATATAAGGTAGCCAAATCTAGTGGGAGGATAGAGGATTGGGAAAACTTTAAAAGACAGCAAAAAATAACAAAACGATTGATTAAGAAAGGGAAGATAGATTATGAAAGTAAATTAGCAAAAAATATAAAAACAGATAGTAAGAGTTTTTATAGTTATATAAATGTAAAAGGGTGGCTAAAGTAAATGTTGGTCCCTTAGAGGATGAGACCGGGAAATTAATGGTGGGAAATATGGAGATGGCAAAAACACTGAATGAATATTTTGTATCAGTCTTTACAGTAGAAGACACTAAGAATATCCCAACACTGGACAAACAGGGGGCTATAGGGAGGGAGGAGCTAAACACGATCAAAATCACGAAGGAAGTGGTACTCGGTAAAATAATGGGACTCAAGGCGGATAAATCACCTGGACCTGATGGCTTACATCCTAGGGTCTTGAGGGAAGTGGCGTTAGGGATTGTGGATGCATTGGTAATAATTTTCCAAAACTCCCTGGACTCAGCAAAGGTCCCGGCAGACTGGAAAACTGCTAATGTAATGCCCTTATTTAAAAAGGGCAGTAGACAGAAGGCTGGAAACTATAGACCGGTTAGCCTAACATCTGTGGTAGGTAAAATATTGGAGTCCATTATTAAGGAGACAGTAACAGGACATTTGGATAATCATAATTTAATAGGACAAAGTCAGCATGGTTTTATGAAGGGGAAGTCATGTTTGACAAATTTGTTGGAGTTCTTTGAGGAAGTAACATATAGGGTGGATAAAGGGGAACCAGTGGACGTAGTGTATTTAGACTTCCAAAAGGCATTTGACAAGGTGCCACACAAAAGATTATTGCTTAAGATAAAAAATCACGGGATTGGGGGTAATATTCTGGCATGGATAGAGGATTGGCTATCTAACAGAAGGCAGAGAGTTGGGATAAATGGTTCATTCTCAGACTGGCAATCAGTAACTAGTGGTGTTCCGCAGGGGTCAGTGCTGGGTCCCCAACTCTTTACAATGCATATTAACGATTTGGAGGAGGGGACCGAGTGTAACATATCAAAGTTTGCAGATGATACTAAGATGGGAGGGAAAGTAGTGAGTGAGGAGGACATAAAAAACCTGCAAGGGGACATAGACAGGCTAAGTAAATGGGCAGAGATTTGGCAGATGGAATACAATACTGGAAAGTGTGAGGTTATGCACTTTGGCAGGAAAAATCGTAGAGCAAGTTATTATCTTAATGGCAAGAAACTTGAAAGTACTGAAGTACAAAGGGATCTGGGGGTCCTGGTGCACGAAACTCAAAAGGTTAGTATGCAGGTGCAGCAAGTGATTAAGAAGGCCAATGGAATGTTGGCTTTCATTGCTAGAGGGATAGAATATAAAAATAGGTATTGCTTCAGTTGTACAAGGTATTGGTGAGACCGCACCTGGAATACTGCATACAGTTTTGGTGTCCATACTTATGAAAAGACATACATGCTCTCGAGTCAGTACAAAGAAAGTTCACTCGGTTAATCCCGGGGATGAGGGGATGGACATATGAGGAGAGGTTGAGTAGATTGGGACTCTACTCATTGGAGTTCAGAAGAATGAGAGGCGATCTTATTGAAACATATAAGATTGTGAAGGGGTTGGATCGGGTGGATGCGGGGAGGATGTTCCCGATGATGGGTGAAACTAGAACTAGGGGGCATAGTCTTAGAATAAGGGGTTGCTCTTTCAAAACTGAGATGAGGAGGAACTACTTCACTCAGAGGGTGGTAGGTCCATGGAATATGCTGCCACAAAAAGCTGTAGAAGCTACATCATTACATAAATTTAAAACAGAAATAGACAGTTTCCTAGAAGTAAAGGGTTATGGGGAGCGGGCAGGAATTTGGACATGAGTCTAGGTTCGGATCGGTCATGGCCCTGTGGGCAGCGGAGCGGGCCCAGGGGCCGTGTAGCCTGATCCTGCTCCTATTTCGTGTGTCTAATTCTGTTAGATTCAGGAGATGGTTCTGTGATAGTAGATTGGCGGTTAAAATCAGATCAGCCATGATCTTATTGAATGGCGGAGCAGGCTCGAGGGGCCGGTTGGCCTACTCCTGCTCCTATTTCTTATGTTCTTAGGTTCTTTTCTATCAGTTATCTCTAACAATTGTTCCATATTCTCCATCTGGTACATCTGCATTCTCACTTCCCAGATCACCAATGCAAAATATTTATTGAGTATCTCCACTGTATCTTCAGACACCACAGTTGCCCTGTAGAGCTTACTTGGCTGTTTTGTAGTCATGGCAGCTCTTCCTTTATCTGTCGCAATTCCTTACCCTTTGACCGTGTCCCTTTATACCCTTCCTTCCCAAGTGTATCTCTCCTTTTTAAACTCCCAGATTGATTCTTCATCGATACCCTTCTGGTGTATTATATCCCCATAACTCACAACTCTTTGCGTGGAGACATTTTTCAGGATTCCCTTTGACCCAGCTTAATTCTGATTCTAAGATTCTGTTCTCTCGTTCTAGATTCCTCTCTGAGGGAAAAGTCTTTCCCTATCAACCCTGTCAATTCTCTTCAATATTTTTAATAGCTTAATCAGACCATCCCTTAAGCTCTTTGTCTCCAAGGTGATATGACTAAGTAGTGATTATCTTCCATGGGAGGGGGTTAAGAAGTGGAGTCTCTTTCAGGTTGAGATGGCTCCAAGATGGCATTCTGATGGTGAGGGAGAGAAACTAAATCAACTCTCCATAGCAGAATTGATCCAATCTCTGAGCCAGATAGGTTGCAATTCCTCAAGACTGTTGACGGTTGACAAGCCAGTCTGGCTCATTAATGGGGCCTGGAGGGGTCATTAGAGGCTGGCGTTCTTCCCACTCTTCACCAGATAACAACATGCATTTATATACCGCCTTTAACATAGAAAAACATACCAAAATGTTTCACAGAGGCGTAACCAGACAAAAATGGACCCTGATCCAAAGAAGGAAATATTTGGAGGGGTTACAAAAAGTTTGGTGGAAGAAGTGGGTTTTAAGGAGGTGTCAGCCGTGATTCAGTTGGTAGCACTCTCGCCTCTTGAGTGAGAATGTTGTGGGTTCAAGTCCCACTCCAGAGAATTGAGCACAAAATCCAGGCTGACACACCAGTGCAGTACTGAGGGAGTGCTGCACTGTCGGAGGTTCAGTACTGAGGGAGTGCTGCACTGTCGGAGGTTCAGTACTGAGGGAGTGCTGCACTGTCAGAGGTTCAGTACTGAGGGAGTGCTGCACTGTTGGAGGTGCTGTCTTTCGGATGAGACATTAAACCGAGGCCCCATCTGCTCTCCGGCGAATGTAAAAGATCCCAGGACACTATTTCAATGAAGAGCAGGGGAGTTCTCCCGGTGTCCTGGCCAATATTTACCCTCAATCAACATCACTAAAAAAAAAGATTATCTGGTCATTATCACATTGCTGTTTGTGGGCACTTGCTGTCCACAAATTCGCTGCCGCGTTTCCATACATTACAACAGTACTTCATTGGCTGTAAAGCGCTTTGGGGCATCCGGTGGTTGTGAAAGGTGCCATATAAATGCAAGTCTTTTTTTTAAAGGTGGAACGGCTGAGGGGTTTGGAGAAGGATTTCCAGAGATGGTGCTTTAGGCAGCTTTTATCTGATTAAACTACAGCAGTATCTGGTTGCAGGATGCCTAGGCTCTGGCCCTTATCAATTTGTGATTAAGCTGTCTGGAATTAGATAAGTAGAGTATTGTACAAGGAGAGTGTGTGCAACAGATATCCGGCAAAGAAACGCTGCATGGATTTTTCAGTGACTTCTTCTGGAGAGTCTTAAACACGGTGGTGGGTTTCAGCATGTCAATCAGCTGATCAAAAGAATCTCCAGAGAATACAACCCAGGTCTACCTATTTTTGCATCATAACTCAACCCCTTCATCATGGGTACCATCCAAGTGAATCATTGCTGGGCTCTCTCCAAGGCAGTGTATCCTCCCTAAGATGTAACGAGAAAGGATTAATTAGCAATCTTGCTGTAAGAGACCCCTTGGGTCGGAGTGATCATAATATGATCGAATTCTTCATTAAGATGGAGAATGAAGTAGTTGACTCGGAGACTAGGGTCCTCAATTTAAATAAAGGAAACTATGATGGTCTGAGGAGCGAGTTGGGGAGGATTGATTGGGGAATGGCAGTCAAAGGGTTGACGGTGGATAGGCAATGGCAAACATTCAAAGACCGAATGGATGAACTACAGAATTTGTTCATCCCAGTTTGGCATAAAAATAAAACAAAAAAGGTGACCCAACCGTGGCTAACAATGGAAATTAGGGATAGCATAAGGTCCAAGGAGAGGGCATATAAATTGGCCAGAAAAAGCAATAATCCTGAGGATTGGGAGCAGTTTAGGATTCAACAAAGGAGGACAAAGGGATTAATTAAGAAAGGGAAAATAGAATATGAGAGTAAGCTTGCAGAGAACATAAAAACTGACTGTAAAAGTTTTTATAGATATGTGAAGAGAAAAAGATTGGTGAAGTCAAGCGCAGGTCCCTTGCAGTCAGAATCGGGGGAATTTATAATGGGGAACAAAGAAATGGCAGACCAACTAAATACATATTTTGGTTCTGTCTTCACAAAGGAGGACACAAATAACCTCCCAGAGATGCCGGGGAACATAGGGTCTGATGAAAGGGTGGAACTGAAAGAAATCAGTATTTATAGGGAAATGGTGTTAGGAAAATTGATGGGACTGAAGGCCGATAAATCCCCAGGGCCTGATAATCTACATCCCAGGGTACTTAAGGAAGTGGCCCTAGAAATGGTAGATGCATTGCTGGTCATCTTCCAGAACTCGATGGACTCTGGAACGGTACCCATGGATTGGCGGGTAGCTAATGTTACCCCACTATTCAAAAAAGGTGGTAGAGAAAAGGCGGGGAATTATAGACCGGTAAACTTGACATCGGTAGTGGGGAAAATGCTAGAGTCCATTATAAAAGATGTAATAGCATTATAAAAGATGTAAGATCATGTCTGACTAATTTGATTGAATTTTTTGAGGGGGTGACTAGGTGTGTGGATGAGGGTAACGCAGTGGATGTGGTATACATGGATTTCAGTAAGGCCTTCGATAAAGTCCCGCACAGGAGACTGGTCAAGAAGGTAAGAGCCCATGGAATCCAGGGTGCCTTGGCACATTGGATACAAAACTGGCTTAGTGGCAGAAGGCAGAGGGTGATGGTCGAAGGTTGTTTTTGTGACTGGAAGCCTGTGGCCAGTGGGGTACCACAGGGATCGGTGCTGGGTCCCTTGCTGTTTGTGGTCTACATTAATGACTTGGATATGAATGTAAAGGGTATGATCAGTAAGTTCGCGGATGATACAAAAATTGGTAGGGTGGTAAATAGCGAGGAGGGTAGCCTCAGTCTGCAGGACGATATAGATGGGTTGGTCAGATGGGCGGAACAGTGGCAAATAGAATTTAACCCGGAAAAGTGCGAGGTGATGCACTTTGGGGGGACTAACAAGGCAAAGGAATACACAATGAATGGAAAGACCCTAGGCAAGACGGAGGGTCAGAGGGATCTGGGTGTGCAAGTACACAGATCCCTGAAGGCGGCGGAACAGGTGGATAAGGTGGTAAAAAAGGCATATGGGATACTTGCCTTCATTAGCCGAGGCATTGAATATAAGAGCAAGGAGGTTATGATGGAGCTGTATAAAACACTGGTTAGGCCACAGCTGGAATATTGTGTGCAGTTCTGGTCGCCACACTACAGGAAGGATGTGATCGCGTTAGAGAGGGTGCAGAGGAGGTTCACCAGGATGTTACCAGGGCTGGAGCGCTTCAGCTATGAAGAGAGACTGGGCAGGTTGGGTTTGTTTTCCTTGGAGCTGAGGAGGCTGAGGGGGGACATGATTGAGGTGTACAAAATTATGAGGGGCATAGATAGGATGGATGCTGAGGAGCTTTTTCCCTTAGTAGAGGGGTCGATAACTAGGGGGCATAGATTCAAGGTAAAGGGCGGGAGGTTTAGAGGGGATTTGAGAAAGAACTTTTTCACCCAGAGGGTGGTTGGAGTCTGGAACTCACTGCCTGAAAGGGTTGTGGAGGCAGAAACCCTCACAACATTTAAGAAGCATTTGGATGTGCACTTGAAATGCCATAGCATACAAGGCTACGGGCCAAATGCTGGAATATGGGATTAGATTAGACAGGGCTTGATGGCCGGCGCGGACACGATGGGCCGAAGGGCCTCTATCCGTGCTGTATTACTCTATGACTCTATGACACTTGGAAAGCAGTGACTGGATCGGACAAAGTCAACATGGATTTACAAAAGGTAAATCATGCTTGACTAATCTACTGGAATTTTTTGAGGATGTAACTGGTAAAATAGATAAGGGAGAACCAGTGGATGTGGTGCATTTGGACTTTCAGAAGGCTTTCGATAAGGTCCCGCATAAGAGATTATCGTGCAAAATTAAGGCACATGGGATTGGGGGCAAGGTATTGACTTGGATAGAGAACTGGTTGGCGGACAGAAAGCAAAGAGTTGGAATAAACGGGTCGTTTTCCGAGTGGCAGGCAGTGACTAGTGGGGTAACGCAAGGATCGGTCCTAGGACCCCAGCTGTTCACAATATATATTAATGATCTGGACGAGGGAATTGGATGTAATATCTCCAAATTTGCAGATGACACAAAGCTGGGGGGGAGGGTATGCTGTGAGGAGGATGTCGTGAAACTCCAGCACGATTTGGACAGGTTGGGTGATTGGGCAGAAACATGGCAAATGCACTATAATGTGGATAAATGTGAGGTTATCCACTTTGGTGGCAAAAATAGGAAGGCAGATTATTATTTGAATGGTAATAGATTGGGAGAAGGGGAAGTGCAAAGAGACCTGGGTGTTCTTGTACACCAGTTGCTGAAGGTAAGCATGCAGGTGCAGCAGGCGGTTAAGAAGGCAAATGGTATGTTGGCCTTCGTAGCAAGAGGGTTCGAGTACAAGAACAAGGATGTCTTGCTGCAGTTGTACAGGGCCTTGGTGAGACCACACCTTGAGTATTGTGTGCAGTTTTGGTCGCCTTACCTGAGGAAGGACGTTCTTGCCATGGAAGGAGTGCAGCGAAGATTCTCCAGGCTGATACCTGGGATGGCAGGAATGACGTATGAGGAGAGATTGTGTCGATTGGGCTTATACTCACTGGAGTTTAGAAGATTGAGAGGGGATCTCATCGAAACCTATAAAATTCTGCCAGGCCTGGACAGACTAGATGCAGGAAGGATGTTTCTGATGGCCGGGGAGTTCAGAACCAGGGGTCATAGTCTAAGGATAAGGGGTAAGCCATTTAGGACTGAAATGAGGAGGAATTTCTTCACCCAGAGATTGGTGAACCTGTGGAATTCTCTGCCACAGATGGCGGTGGAGGCCAGTTCATTAAGTATATTCAAGAAAGAGTTGGATATATTTCTTAAGGCTAAAGGGATCAAGGGATATGGGGAGAAGGCAGGGACCGGGTACTGAATTTGGATGATCAGCCATGATCTCATTGAATGGCGGAGCAGGCTCGAAGGGCCAAATGGCCTACTCCTGCTCCTATCTTCTATGTATCTATGGTGCGCCCAAAGTAGATCACACTATTCCAAATGAGGTCTGACCAGTGCCCTGTACTTGTTTTCAAATTTTTATATAAGATATATGTGTTATGCTGAAACTCAGCACCCCTCTGGTATTTTTGATTGCTTGCTCATCTATCCCTTTCACGCTGTATTCTCCATTTACTGTACTACTTGTCCAAAGCCTACATCTCGCGTGTCATTCCACCCACTCATTTAATCAAAGCTGATTGCAATTTTCTCTTCTCATCACAATCACTGTTTCCTAGCTTAGTATGATCTTCAAATTTGACCCCGGTCATTACCCGCCAATTCAAGAATGTCTTTTTTATTCCAACTTTCCGCTCCTCCCTCTGAATCAGTTTCTTATCAATGCCACCAGATTGGAATAAAATTAAGAGATTGGAACAAAGTCACCATATTTTGTCCCTTTAGCCAATTCTTTCAAATTTAAGTGTTTTAAAAATTCATTCTCAGGATGTGGGCATCGCTGGCAAGGCCAGCATTTGTTGCCCTGAGACAGTGATGGTCAGCTTTCTTGAACCGCTGGTAGCGTTTTTGATACAACTGAGTGTCTTGTTAGGCCACTTCAGAAGGCAGTTAAGAGTCAATCATGTTGGTGTGGGACTGGAGTCATATATGGGCCAGAATAGGTAAGGACGGCAGGTTTCCTTCCAGTGAATCAGTTGGGGTTTTACAACATTCCGATAACTTTGTGGTCACTTTTACTGATATCAGCTTTTTATTTCCAGATTTGTTAAACTGCCTCAGATTCTCAAAATGCCCTGGTGGGATTTGAACTCGCATTCTCTGGATTACTAGTCCAGTAACATAACCTCTACACTACCATATCCAAATGATGAGTATTTAGGATAATTAGCCCAGCATTGTTTTATTGCTGTGTTTTAGATTTTCTCAGAATGATTTACACGATTATGGTTTGATCATTGATGGAGCTACGCTTTCACTCGTCCTGAAACCTGCTGAAAATGGCTCTTCAAGTAATTACAAAGACCTGTTTCTGGAAATATGTCGTAACTGTAGTGGAGTCTTATGCTGCAGAATGGCGCCTTTACAGAAAGCACAGGTTAGCCTCGAATGTTGATCTATCTGCTAATTATATATGTTAAGTGCACTCTGAGTTATGCTGAATGTTCCTTTGAAAACAAACTGTTAAACCTACATTTTACAAATATGCTGCATCTCCCGTGGTGTTGCTCACAGTATGTCGGAGGTTTTATTGGAGCAAGGCTGTTATGTCAAGTAGCATTATTATGGCCTCTTACATTTGTCAGCATGAGTATAGCCCTGGGATCTGGAGGTCAGCACTGATTGGCGAATGGGGTGTGAAGGTCGATGCTGATTGGCGAATGGGGTGTGATGGTCGGTGCTGATTGGGGTATGGGGTGTGAAGGTCGGTGCTGATTGGCGAATGGGGTGTGAAGGTCAGTGCTGATTGGCGAATGGGGTGTGAAGGTCGGTGCTGATTGGCGAATGGGGTGTGAAGGTCGGTGCTGATTGGGGAATGGGGTGTGAAGGTCGGTGCTGATTGGGGAATGGGGTGTGAAGGTCGGTGCTGATTGGGGAATGGGGTGTGAAGGTCGGTGCTGATTGGGGAATGGGGTGTGAAGGTCGGTGCTGATTGGGGAATGGGAATGTGGAATAGGAGAATTTCCGAGTCACTCTCCTGAATGTATTTTAGGTTTACTTTCTGATATAATGGGGTAGAAGGATGTCCCAAGTTGCATTGAGCCCTTTAACCCGTGTTTGTTCTTTTAACCTTTATCTGCAGATAGTTAAATTGATCAAAACTTCAAAAGAGCATCCCATAACCTTGGCAATTGGTGATGGGGCTAATGATGTCAGTATGATTCTGGAAGCCCATGTTGGAATAGGTAAGATGATGCATTCGTTTTTGAAACAAATTTTGATCTTTTTAAATGATTTGCAAAATTCTTTTTTTTGATTAATGCCAGGTATGGTTTCTGGGTCACAGTATTCTGTGAGGGCAAAAACTCTGGAACCATTTCATCTCTTGGAGTTTGATCTTAGACGGGCTGAATGGCCTCCCTGATCTCTACTTCTCTGTGATTTAACCTCTCGTCCGCATCACTAGGCCACTGGAGCTCAGCATCTACGTCATCTATTCAACTTGCAAATGCAAATAGAAATTGCCACCACATTGGGTAGGTCAGAAGGGACACAGGAACAGGAGTAGGCCATTCAGCCCCTCAAGCCTGTTCCGCAGACTCTGAAAGTGTGCACTGGGGCTGTAACTTCCTCCATTCTGAGGTGGCCCTCGGTACTTTCCCAGCACCTTTGGCCACAATCTTAGATTTGTTGTCTGCCACAGCCGAGAAACAAACTAACTAACTGGTTTCTTTTTGCCAGCTAACTCTTTTTCAGTCTCTGAAATTTAAGAAGGAAAGTTTTGTTGACAGTTTTCACTTTTATCTGGTTTCAGTTCTAGCTTAGACTGTTTTGTGCTGATCAGCTGAGACTGTCTTGAAGTGCAATCTACTGGAGTCCACCCTGATTGAAAGTCCCAGAGTTAGTTGCAGCCCTACAACTGTGACTGAATTCAGCACCTACACCAAAAATGGCATTGAGTGTCAAGAATCCTCTTAGCAATAGGCACCCACAGAGAAAGGGAAAGGAGGGAGTGAGAATATGTTTGGCAGCATGATTGGAAATGGCAGCCTTGACGCATACACAAGTGAACACAGCTACCTCTATTAAGTTGCCTAAGGAGAAGGGCTATTTCTACTAAGGAAGGAAATTACTTTCTGCTTTCTTTGGAGATGAGGGTGACAAAGGCATGATCAAAGAATTTGGTGTGTGCGTGAGTGTGTGTTGTTGGACTGCTTTCTTGTTATTTTTCATCTCTGATTTAAACGGCAGATTACACATACACTCAGTTTTAGTAATGCAGGATCACAACTTTATTGAAACCTCATACTATCCGCAACCAGTATGAGTGCACAAGTCTTTTCATACTACACAAAACCAGTATGAGCGCTCAGGTCTTTTCATATTACAGATTTCAGTATGAGAGCGAGCTGCTGAACAGTTGTTCCCTCACATTTCTTGTACCAGATTTCACCTTTGATCACTACATTCCATGTGTACTACCAATAGTACATCAAAGATACATACAAATGCCAACAGAATAACAACATAAACTAAACAAACAGGCACTTAACCGTTCTAATTGTTTTATTGCTGCCATAAACTCTTCCCATCCCTTAAACACAAGTGACCAAGCTGAAAGATTCCAGACCATTACAGATATGGTTGAATGACTCTTACACATTCTACTATTTTCTTTCCTGTGAAGATATCCTTGCTTTAATCCCCTTACACAATTTACAACCCATGCTCAGCAGAAAGCTGTTTTAACTTCCAATTCGTCGTGTGCTGGTTTCACGGACTGCGCAGAAAGAATAGCGAGGTACTCTAATAGTGTGAACCCACGTTCCCATGCGTGTGTGTATACATTGTAGCTATATATGCTGTCTTGTGTGTATCTACATATATTGTCTACTATAAATCTTATTGAAAATCTTCTGCACACACTGCATGACTTCAAACTGTAATTGTTTTTGTCACACCTTTTGCCACACTTCTATGTCAATTTTTTGACCCCTACCCAATGTAAAAGATATAACTTAACACCATGGGCTTGCCTGTGGGAATTTCTCTATGCCATTTTGATGAAAAGAGGAGACCTGAAGGAAGTGAAGGACAATATGGGTACATAGGAAAAGAATAAGACCAATCTGTCACTACCAATTCTTACAAGAGCATGTCTGGAGATGTATCTTAGCAGATTTAGATTCAGTAAGGAAGCCCTGCTTGTGCTAGGTTCTGCACCCAGTCCTGCGGCTGGGATCAAGTGCCAGTGTTGATTAAAATGAGTATTTTTATGCCGCTGACTCATTCCAGGCTGCAGTGAGGGGCATGTCTGTTCCTGCATTCTCAAGGTCACAGATTCCATCTATAGGAAACCCATTAAGGTATGACATCACAGCAGCAGTGTGACAAGGATATTTAGTTCCATTATGTTACTGGTTTCCCCAGAGTTCAGGGGTAATTGATGGGACTCTGTTGCATTGTGGGTCTCTGCTGTGAACCCATTGAATTTCCTGGATACAACAGGATTCCACTTTCTCAATGTTCAAATTGTCTGTGATGAGCAGCAATAGTTCCATTGGAATGCCAGATTTTCTGGGAGTTGTCACAATGCGTCAGCTAGATCCGAGCTCTATTCAGAGAAGACTGTCCGGCTCCAGATGGATTCTGGGTGACAAGATGCACTTTTGCTCCCATGGCTCATGACTACATCAAGACAATCCTCAGCAGCTGGTCATTCTGTAGAGAGCAACAACAACTTGTATTCATATAGCACTTTTAACGTAGTAAAATGCCCCAAACAAAATTTGATAGTGCTTTACACACTTTGTTGATCAAAGAAGATTAGAACTGGAATCCCTGGACGAGAGAGAGCTGGATCTTGCTCATCACCTCCAGCCATGCCACTGGTACTGGGCCCAGACTCAGGGTGGGGGACTGGTACGTGCTGCTAACCTGAGAGAGCGCAGCATTACTGGTACTGAGCCCAGGGTTAGGGTGGTTGTTCCTCAGCAAGAGCCCCAGCAGTCCTGAAAACCTCAGGAGTGTCTTCTGTAACCCGGCCCATGGTAGCTGAAGGCCAGAATGCGGGCCTCTCAGTCTACGCCCAAGGCCTTGAGGGCTACAATGTGCTTTTGTGGTTGAGATGGTGAACACTGGCCCCAAATTACAGTGAAGTTTCCACATGCTCCATTGATATCTGTGATGCACTATCAATTGCTACAAAAGACTGGAGATTGAGAAAGTAATAAACAGGCTTTTATTACCAAAGAACAGAGCATGCCTCTTGTGGTTGCCTGGTATCCAAAAGGGCCGGAGGCTGCCGAGCAGCGACCTTTATACCCAGCCATGAGGGTGGAGCCAGGGGCGGAGTCAGCTGAGGCATGCACAGACAAGTACAACAATATGCAAGAGTGAACAACAGTACTAACAACAGTGGTGAATAACAATACTAACAACAGTGGTTTACCACATTCACCCCTTGTTTAGAATTGAGTCCGGCGGGGTGAAGTGCACTAAAAATTTGTGTACTGAAGTCCATCAGGAGGCCTTGTAAGCCGTCCTGAGTGTCGCAGCAGCGGCGGTGATGGTGCAGCATCCAACGTTGAACCCGGTGTCTCGTTCAGAGGAGGTGTAGCAGGTGGCGGACCCTGGGGCTGCTGCATGCCGTCTACAGGGGTCAGAGCATGGGTAATGGGAGGTAGCGATGGTGGTCTCTCAGAGGCACCCGAAGGTGCGAGGTCTCGTGCGGGGACTGTGTCCTGGGGGTAGGCAGGAGTAGCGGTGGGTGGCGAAGAGGGTGTTTCAGGAGCACGCGCAGGGGCGAGGTCTCGAATGGAGACTGTGTCCTCCCGCCCGTCCGGGTACACCACGTAAGCATACTGCGGGTTGGCGTGGAGGAGGCTCACCCTCTCGACCAGGGGGTCCGCCTTATGGGTCCTCACGTGCTTCCGCAGTAGGACGGGACCTGGAGAAGTCAGCCATGTTGGTAGCAAAATCCCCGACGTGGACTTCCTGGGGAAGGAGAACATTCTCTCGTGAGGAGTGGCATTGGTGGGTGTACAGAGCAGCGACCGAATGGAATGGAGCGCCGCAGGGAGGACCTCCTGCCAGCGGGAGGTCGGAAGGCCCTTAGATTTTAAGTTTAAAAGGACTGCCTTCCAGACTGTCGCATTCTCCCTTTCCACCTGGCCGTTACCCCGGGGGTTGTAGCTGGTGGTCCTGCTTGTAGCAATGCCTCTCGCGAGCAGGTACTGCCGAAGTTCGTCGCTCATAAAAGATGAGCCCCTGTCGCTATGGATATAGCTAGGGAAACCGAACAATGCGAAGAGGTCATTCAGACATTTAATGGCCGTGGTACTGGTCATGTCCAAGCAAGGGATGGCAAACGGGAAACGGGAGTACTCATCAATTATATTGAGGAAGTACACATTGCGGTCAGAGGAGGGGAGGGGTCCTTTAAAATCGATGCTCAGCCGCTCGAAGGGGCGCGTGGCTTTGATCAGGCTCGCTCTGTCTGGCCTATAAAAATGCAGCTTGCACTCGGCACGGATCTGGCAGTTCCTGGTCATGGTCCTGACCTCCTCGATGGAGTAGGGCAGGTTACGGGATTTGATAAAATGGAAGAACCTGGTGACCCCCGGGTGGCAGAGGTCATTGTGGAGGGTCTGTAATCTATCAACCTGCGCGTTGGCGCACGTACCACGTGATAGGGCATCTGGGGGCTCATTGAGTTTCCCGGGCCGGTACAAGATATCGTAATTGTAGGTGGAGAGTTCGATTCTCCACCTTAATATCTTGTCATTCTTGATTTTGCCCTGCTGCTTATTATGAAACATAAAAGCTACTGAACGCTGGTCAGTGAGCAGGGTAAATCGTTTTCCGGCCAGGTAATGCCGCCAATGTCGCACGGCTTCCACAATGGCCTGGGCCTCCTTTTCGACAGAGGAGTGTCGAATCTCGGGGCCCTGGAGGGTCCTTGAGAAAAAGGCCACGGGTCTCCCCGCCTGGTTAAGGGTTGCAGCTAGGGCAAAGTCGGATGCGTCGCTCTCCACTTGAAAAGGGAGGGACTCATCCACAGCGTGCATTGTGGCCTTCGCAATATCGCTTTTTATGAGAGTGAAGGCTGCACAGGCCTCTGCTGTCAGGGGGAAGGAGGTGGACTTGATGAGGGGTCGGGCTTTATCCGCATAGTTGGGCACCCACTGAGCATAGTAAGAGAAAAACCCCAGGCATCTCTTCAGTGCTTTCTGGCAGTGGGGGAGGGGGAGCTCCATAAGAGGGCGCATTCTATCGGGGTCTGGGCCGATGACTCCGTTCTCCACTACGCAGCCAAGAATAGCAAGGCGCTTAGTACGAAACATAAGAACATAAGAACATAAGAAATAGGAGCAGGAGTAGGCCAATCGGCCCCTCGAGCCTGCTCCACCATTCAATAAGATCATGGCTGATCTGATCCTAACCTCAAATCTTCTATCACTCTGCATCCACCCGAACCCATGTGATCTCCCGGGAGAGGCAAAAAATTTGTCTTTGTTGTATGCGAGATTCAGCCGCTGGGCCGTCCGGAGGAATTTCCCTAGATTAACGTCGTGGTCCTGCTGGTCGTGGCCGCAGATGGTGACGTTGTCTAGATATGGGAAAGTGGCCTGGAGCGCGTTCTGGTCAACCATCCGGTCCATCTCCCGTTGGAAGACAGAAACTCTGTTGGTGACGCCGAAGGGAACTCTGAGAAAGTGATAGAGCCGACCGTCAGCTTCAAAAGCTGTGTACTGGCGGTCCTCAGCCCTGATGGGGAGCTGGTGATATGCCGACTTCAGATCAATCGTCGAGAACACCTGGTATTGTGCTATCTGATTGACCATGTCAGATATGCGGGGGAGTGGGTATGCATCCAACTGGGTGTAGCGATTGACCGTCTGGCTGTAGTCAATAACTAGGCGCTGTTTTCCGCCAGTCTTCACCACCACCACTTGTGCTCGCCATGGGCTATTGCTGCTCTCGATAATCCCTTCCTTCAGGAGTCTCGCTACCTCGGATTTAATGAAACCCCTATCCCCGGCACTGTAACGCCTACTTTTGGTAGCGATGGGCTTACAGTCGCGGGTGAGGTTAGCGAACAAGGAGGGGGGGGAGACTTTAAGGGTGGAGAGGCTGCAAATGGCGCGCGGCGGGCGATTTAAAAACTGCTGGCTGCAGACCGTGAGAGGGGGGAGGGGTCCACCGTACGCTAAAGTGACACTCTTAAGGTGGCACTGAAAATCCAACCCCAGTAGGACGGCAGCGCAGAGATCGGGCAGGACCAGAAGCTTAAAATTTTTGTATTCAGTACCCCGCACTGAAAGAGTCACCATACAGTAGCCACCGACTTCCGCTGACTGGGCTTTGGAAGCCATAGAGATGCGATGACGCGTCGGCAGGACCGGGAGAGAGTAACTGCGCACCGTGTCGGGGTGTATAAAACTCTCCGTGCTCCCGCTGTCAAAAAGGCAGGTAGTGGCGCGGCCGTTTACCGTAATGTCCATCATGGACCTGGACAGTTGATGCGGGAGAGATTGATCCAGCGTCACGGAAGCCAGCGTATGTTCAAGCGCGTCGATGCGGTCGTCCGATGAGGCGGTGGTGGAGTCCGGGTCCCCCGTAACCGAAGTCGGATCGTCCAAGATGGCGGACAAAATGGCGGCGCCCACGGTCCCGATCCCCACGCGGCTGGGGGAGCCCAAGATGGCGGGCAAGATGGCTGCGCCCACGGTTCGCACGCGGCGCTGCTGGTGTTAGCGGTCTTCCCTTTGCAGGCGCTAACGTAGTGACCTTTCTTCCCGCAGCCGGAGCAGGTAGCATTCTTCGCGGGGCAGCGTGCTCTAGGGTGTTTAGCTTGGCCACAAAAATAGCATTTTTGTGCCTTGGACATCGCTGCAGCAGTCGGAGGTGGCGGTCCCATGGCCCAAGATTGCGGCGTCCACGGCGCGGGGCGATTAGGGGAGAAAGCGTCCATATTTCTGTGGGCCGCGTCGAGCGAGAGCGCGAGGGACACTGCCTTTGTCAGGTCTATTTCACCCTTCTCCAGCAGCCTCTGCCGGGAGTAGTCGGACCTTAGACCCGCAACGAAAGCGTCTCGTATCAGTCCCTCCGCATGTGCCGCGGCCGATACTTCCTTGCAGTCGCAGCCGCGTCAGAGTACCCGCAGTGCCCGTAGGAAGGCCTCCACCGATTCCCCGGGCTGCTGTCTGCGAGATCTTAAAAGGTGCCTGGCATAGACCGTGTTAACCGGGCGTGCATACTGCCCTTTCAGTAGGTCGATAGCCGCCGCGTAGGTCGTCGCATCTTGGATTAAAGTATAGACTTGGTGGCTCACCTTCGAGGCCAGGATTTTCAGTTTATTTTCATCAAGAGTCACGGTCGAGGCTTCCAGATACGCCTCAAAGCAACGCAGCCATTGTGCAAATTTAGTCGACGAACCCGCTTCTTGGGGGTCTAGGTCCAGGCATGTTGGTCTGAGGGCTCGCAGCAGCGCCTGCTGCTCAGCGTTTTGCGCCATCGGTTGATCAGCATCCGCAGCCAACATTTAACTTTGGTAATAAAATTGATGCACTATCAATTGCTACAAAAGACTGGAGATTGAGAAAGTAATAAACAGGCTTTTATTACCAAAGAACAGAGCATGCCTCTTGTGGTTGCCTGGTATCCAAAAGGGCCGGAGGCTGCCGAGCAGCGACCTTTATACCCAGCCATGAGGGTGGAACCAGGGGCGGAGTCAGCTGAGGCATGCACAGACAAGCACAACAATATGCAAGAGTGAACAACAGTACTAACAGTGAACAACAGTACTAACAACAGTGGTGAACAACAATACCAACAACAGTGGTTTACCACAATCTGCAATGAGGAAAATGCTGTCCTGGTGTCACCTTGTATGAGGGCAGTGGACTCCACATGGTGCCTACCATCTGCACGTTCTGGGAGATGGACCCCGTGTGGTGTTTATCAAAAATCCTTCTTTTCAGATCAGGATCCATGAGAATTAAATCCAGTGGGGAATGGAAAAGTCCTCTTTTCCCCCCTCCCAACCATCTCTCCTGGGCATTATGTGCCATTTTCTCCTGGAACAAGAGTAACCACATTAGGTGAAGGAATTTCCCAGGTGCCAGCAGACATAGGAACATTGAAACTTATAAAATTCTGACAGGACTAGACAGACTAGATGCAGGAAAGATGTTCCCGATGGCAGGGGAGTCCAGAACCAGGGGTCATAGTCTAAGGACTGAGATGAGGAGGAATTTCTTCACCCAGAGAGTGGTGAACCTGTGGAATTCTCTACCACAGAAGGCAGTGGAGGCCAATTCATTAAATATATTCAAGAAGGAGTTGGATATATTTCTTAAAGCTAAAGGGATCAAGGGATATGGGGAGAAGGCAGGGACAGGGTACTGAATTTGGATGATCAGCCATGATCTCATTAAATGGCGGAGCAGGCTCGAGGGGCCGAATGGCCTACTCCTGCTCCTATCTTCTCTGTTTAACAGGAGGAGGCCATTCAGCCCCTCAATCCTGTTTAGTCATTATATTAGATCATGGCTGAAATGTACCTCAACTCTACTTACCCACCTTTTCTCCATATCCCTTAATAACCTTACCTAACAGAAATCTATCGATCTCAGTATTGAAAATTTCAATTGACCCCTAGCATCCACAGCCTTTTGGGGGAGAGAGTTCCAGATTTTCACTACCCTTTGGGTGAAGAAGTGTTTCCTGACATCACCCCTGAACGGCTTAGCTCTAATTTTAAGGTTATGCCCCCTTGTTCTGGATTCCCCTGCCAGAGGAAATAGACTCTACCCCATCAAATCCCTTCATCTTTTTAAAGACCTCTATTAGATTACCCTTCAAACTCAAAGGAATATAAACCAAGTTAATGCAACTTGTTCTTATAATTTAACTCTTCATGTCCTGGTGTCATACTGAATCTCCAACCACCTACTCCAAGACCAATATATTTTTCCTGAGATGCAGTGCCCAAAATTGGACACAGTACTCCAGATGGGATCTAACCAAGACTCAGTTCCTCACTGATGAAGCATCACTTCCTCACGTGGCATTGGCCCCTCCCCCCACATAGCTCTCACACTGCCTTTCACTGGTTTCTTCCAGTGTGTGATCCAGCGTTCTTTCCCTGCGTGTCCTCACCAGCTCCACAATACCTTTTGGTCAGCGTCCGAGTAATTCTGAACTCTGTGCGTTGGGTGTTTTGGTCGCAGAGAATAATCTGGGACATCTGACACGTGTTGAAGAGGCTGCCATGAAGTCACTCGTACCTGGAAAATTCTGCGCCTTCTCAATATCTTCTTGCAGAAGCAGAAAGGTAAATATCCAATAGAATACAGCATGCTGACCAATGCTGGAAGATAAATTACTCAGCTGCTGGCCCTTGGGGGAGCTGTTGCTTTTGAATCCTGTAGCAACAAGTTTCCTCACTTCTTAGCAGAGTATTTCTCACATTTTACACTCCTAGGCTGCCTAAATACTGTATATGTAAACGAGTTGAACCCTGTGAATTCCAGCAATGTCAGTGTCGCAGGTCACGGGCAGAGGTTCTGCTCTGACTCTGACCCTAGCCCAGTGTACCTACCTAAATTATATACTCATATAAACCGAGCCAAGGGACAGTGAGGGGGATATATTGATATAAACAGCAAGGTAAAAAGCAAATTTTTCGAATTCCCCTTTTATTGGTGTGACTGCTGTCATTCTTTGAGTCTTTGCCCACCTTAGGTTTTGTTTCTCCAGGTATTTTGGGGAAGGAAGGTCGTCAAGCTGCACGAAACAGTGATTATTGTATTCCCAAGTTTAAACATCTCAAGAAGTTGCTACTTGTCCATGGCCATTATTATTACATTCGAATCGCCCAACTCGTCCAGTATTTCTTCTACAAGGTGAGTGCATCAATTTAATTTTTTTAAGGAAAATGAATTGAATGGAACGCTTTTCAGTCTGTGTTTAAAGTAAATCTATAATCACTGACCCAAATACCATCGGATCTGTACTGCACTAAACAATAGTGAAGTTTTGTGTGGTATTACACTTTCAACAGTGGAACACTTACTGGTGTGCTATCATTCATTTGTGTGTGCAATAGGAGGAAGCAAAGTTAGAAGTGCCATTACTGAATGGCTAGGGAAGTACCTCATGGGTTTCAGTCATATTAGAACCAGACTTGTATCAAATAACTAGGAATGGCTGAGAACCATCAGAAATATGGACTTGTGTCTCAGGTCAAATGCAAGAAAGATCATTCTTATTTTTCCCCAATCGCTGAAGATATTTTAAATGTGCTGTGATGGTTAGTATTTGGCACTCTACGTACTGACAATTATTCTGCCTCAGTTTCTTTTTAAATTGATATTAATCAGGCATAAAATTGGCAAACAATTGGAGAAGTGGACAACAATCTGCTAAGTGAAATTTTTGCCCTGTTACCATCCCATCGCATTTTCAGGTGGGTTTCACTGGCACCAGACACGGTGGCCAATTTATTGTTAGTTATTATCTTAATAAAAACACCCAACTACCTCCCATGAATTTCAACGATATCACCATCACCAGGTCCCTCAAACAACATGGGGATCACCACTGACTAAAAGTTTAACTGGACCAGCCACATCAACATATTGGATGCAAGAGCAAGGCAGAGGCTGGGTGCCCCTCAAAGCCTCTCCATCAGCTACAAGGTTCAAGTCAGAGTGTAATGGGACACTCACAACTCACTGGACAGATGCAGCTGCAACACATTTCAAGAATCACAAAACCCTCCCAGCCCTCAATCTCTACCACTGAGAAGGATAAGAGTAGCAATGTCATGGGAACACCATAACTTTCAAGTTCCCCTCCAAATCTCACACATCCTGACCCGAAACGTCAACTCAAATTTCTCTCCACGGATGTTGCCTGACCTGCTGAGTTTTTCCAGCATTTTCTGTTGTTATTTCTGACTTGGACATACGCTGTTCCTTGGTCAGCACTGGATCAAAATCTGGAATTCCATGCCTAACACCATTGTAGGAGCTCCATCACCACAAGGATTGCAGTGGTTGAGCAGAAGGCTGTCTGCCACCACCTTGGGGCAACTATGGATGGGTAATAAATGCAGCTGAGCCATTGTCACCCACATCCTGAGGGGGGTAAAATATGTTTCTGATCAAAGCAAATTGCTCTGTCCCAGATGGCATTGGGTTTCTTAACTTTGAGGATTAATGAACTAGTGTTTCACCTGGTATAGTGCTCCATTATCTACCTGCCTTTATAAAATGCCTGTCCAAGGCTGTTAGGGTGTCCTTTTACAGAAGTGCATTTAAGCAGCCCTATTGTAAGATGCGTACAGTGTTTTAAGGCTATTTTGGAGCCTTTTTTCTTTTTTTTGTTTCTCTTACTGTTTCCATTTAGTTGTGCCAAGTGTTCTGGCACGTACATTTTTTGGTACATCCTCAGTATTGGGACAATGGGTTTTCCATTGTGAATTCCTCTTTCGGAAGTTTTTTGGAGGTGATGGTGGGAGATTGGGTGATAATGTCATTGAATGCCATGGTGAGATGGTTAGGCTTTCTCAAGTTGGAGATGGTTATTGCTGCTGCTGATGATACCTAGTTTTGACGCAGAGCAATGGAGGGATACTGGACAAGTCGGGCACAGAGGCAGACTGTGTACACTTCCCACACAGGTCAATCTGCACATACCTGGCAATTACTGTGTGGAACTGGCTACATTGACTCTTATTCAGAAAACAGCCATCTGCTGAAAAGATACCTGCAGCTAAAATGCACTGTGGAGTGGGCACTGCCAACAGTAGCCCAAACACCTAAAAGCTATCAAAGTTTTTATCCTCAAATGCTGATGGTTTGTTAAGATGCTGCATCCCTTTAAATTTACCCATTATAAGTGGTTTGTACATAGAAATACGTGCATCGAGCTTACAACACAGAAACTGGTCATCGGCCCGAGTGTGCGTCAATGCTTGCCCTTCACGTGAGGAGATAGTCTAATCACGTTTACCCATCCTGTTCCCATATCTCTTCAGCCCCTTTTCTTTCAGCCACCTATCCAATCTAATTTTGAATATTGACACTGTTACTGCCTCAACCATAATCTTGAAATTAGAACTAGGCCGTTCAGTAACAAAATCAGGAAGCACTTGATCTGATGAAGGATAGTTTAAATCTGGAATTCACTCCCCCAATAGGTTGTGGATGTTGGGGGTCAATTGAAACTTTCAAGACTGAGATCAATAGATTTTTGTTAGGTAAAGGTATCAAGGGCTGTGGAGTAAAAGCAGGTAAATGGAGTTGAGGTACATTTCAGCCAAGATCTAATCACGGGCCAGAACAAGCTTGAGGGGCTGAATGGCCTAAAAATGTTCCTGTGTTCCTAACCCTGGAAGTGAATTTGACAGTTTTTCAACCATCTATTCTATCCTCCATTGTAATCTCTTATATCTCTTCTAGTATCTAACCCCCAAGCCTCACCCCACCCTAGCCTTGAACTCTCATCTTTCCCATGTTTCTCTCCTATTCCCCCTCATGCCCTCTTCGAGCTCATCTCGCCATGAGGCCCACCTCATGATCATTTGACCACATTGCCACTAAACTGCTGACAATCCAACTTTCCTTTGTAGCCACCATCCTAGCTGACATTGAAAGAAGTTCCATTTCCTAAGGTACTGTCCCCTTCCCTTTCAAAACTGCCTTCATCAGCCTTCTCTTCAAAAAGCCCACCCTTGACCCCTTCCATCCTTGTAATCTACCACCCCATCTACAACCTCTCTTTCCACTCCTAAGTCCTTGAACGTGTTTTCACCTCTCAAATCTGTGCTAATTTTTCCTGCAACTCCATGTTTGAATCACTCCAATCAGGTTCCTGCAGCTCCCACACCTCTTCCCTACAACTCCAGTATCATCCTGGAATGCAAAGATAACCCCCCGGCTTCTCTTCTCTTCTCTCCCCACCTCCACAACCCTCACCTCTAACAAGTGCGAGAAGATCATGGAGAACTTTATCACTAAGCTTTAGACCATGCATTCACCTGCTTCTGATGATTCTCTCTTTCTCCTTACCTATCGAGCCAAACCTCCCTCCAGGCTCCCCCTGTCCTAGCCCTGAACCCGCGTTTCTCTATCTCCCCTCATGCCCTCTCCAAGCTCATCTCCTGTTCTGTTGACCCTATTCCTACTAAACTGTCGACCATCCAGCTTCCTTTCCAGGTGCCCATGCTGGATGATGTTGTAAATGGTTCCCCTCAGCTACTGTCCCTCTCACTTTCAAAACCGCCATCACACTACATCTTCAAATAAAACCTTCTCTTGACCCTTCTGTCCTTGCAAACTGCTACCCCAACTTCAACCTCCCTTTCCTCTCCCTATTAAATGTGTTGTTGCCACCCAAATCTGTGCCCATCTTTCGTGCAACTCCATGTTTGAATCCCTCCAGTCAGGTTCACATCTCTGCCACAACACTGAAATGACCCTTATCAAAGTCACAAATGACATCCTATGTGACTGTGACCGTGGTAAACTATCCCTCCTCATCCTTCTTGACCTGTTTGCAGCCTTTGACACGGTTGACCACTCCATCCTCCTCCAACATCTCTCCTCCGTTGTCCAGCTGGGTGGGACTGCATTCGCCTGGTTCGACTTTTACTACCTAATCATAGCCAGAGCATCTCCAGCAATGGCTTCTGTTGTGTATGTACCTTTAAGAGAGAACTGTTTTACAGCTCCTGTATACTGTAAAGTACCGGCAGTGACCACACCTGTATATAAAGCCGGAGCAGGCTTCTGTACTTCAGTCTTGAGACTACTCTACTCCAGTAAACACCTGTTGATTGTTAAGTTACAGCATCCGTGGAGTTCTTGGGGAAACATCCTATTTAAAGAATCACGGATCTAACAGTGGCGACGAGTGTCGATTCGAATCTACCTGCAACTCTGCATTTCCCTTCGAGGATTCACTCCGGGAGGGCGGTGGAAGAAAGTCGAGGCCAGAAACACGGGCGTCGACCAAGAGCAACCGCCCAGTCGTCCAGCAGAGAGTGAACATCGCAGGGGAGGCTGTGGAGAGCCGGGCTTGGTTCCCCAGCCACGACGATCAGCAACAGACTGACGACAGGTAACGCGCAGACCCTTCCCGGACAGCGGCGGCTGGAGCCGACCGACGGCAGAGAAAAAGCCGAGCAGCGTCGACGGGGTAAGATAGAGGGTGAAGCGCACAGGGCGCAGCCAGGGGTTGAAAACCGAGCGGCGTCGAGGAAAAACAAAACGGAGAGAGAGGGGGTAAAGCAGCAGCCGGGTTCAAGACCGAGCGGCGGAAACGGGAAAGGCGCACAGAAAAAAAAAACGCGCAGAGCACAGCCAGGGCTCAAGGGCTGAACAGTGTCCGCGGGGAGAAGAAGGGAGAGCGCGGGAGACACCATTGAGCCGCGGAGAAGAAGGAAGAGCGTGGGAGACGCCATTTTTAGAAGCCGCAGTGGAGAAGAAGGGCGAGCGCGGGAAGAAGGGAAAGCGTGGGAGACGCCATTTTTGACAGTTAAATCACACCCAGGGATGCTGAAGAGTGGCAGTATCTCTACGTTCGACAATGAAGTCGAAGATTGGGCGACATATGTGGAACGTATTGAGGTGTACTGCAGGGCGAATGAAGTGCCAGATGCTAGGAAAGCACTGGTTTTGTTAAATTCCATGGGTGCAAAAACTTAGGTTTCGCAGTAACCCATAATAACCCCAGAGAAGCCTGTGAATAAGAATTTCGAAAGCATAGTAGAAATCCTACAGGACCACTTAAACCCCACACCGCTGCTGATAGCAGAACGATTTAAGTTCCATAAAAGGAACCAACACAAAGACGAAAGCAATGCTGAGTACTTAACGGAACTGCGCAAGCTATCGAAACACTGCCAGTTTGGAGTGGGACTAGCAGATACGTTAAGGGACAAGTTTGTGTGTGGGCTTCAAAGTGAAGGAACCCAGAAACGGCTTCTATCAGAAAAGGATCTTACGTTGGACAAGGCTTTCAGTATGGCAGTATCACACGAAGCAGCCGCAAGGGGCGCTGCAGAGACACAATGGAGACCGCAAGAATATGGCACCAATGAAATGTCCTATGGAACAGGGAAGTGTTATCGCTGCGGCAGAACAACACACGACCAGAAGGATTGTTGGTTCAAGGACCAAGTGTGCAGACAGTGTGGAAAAGCAGGACACATAGCAAGAGTCTGCAGGTCTGGGAAGAAAACCAACAGTAAGAAATCTCCACAGGAGAAGTACAAAAAGGTACACAAGGTGATGGACAGTAGTTCAGACGAACAGAAAAGTGACACCGACTCCGGAAGCAAGGAGCTGGGTTGTCTGAAACTACATAAGGTAACCAAAATGGAGGATCACCAGACTATCTGGGTTACACTTAAGATAGATGGAGTCCAAGTGAAAATGGAATTGGACACAGGATCAGCCCTAACAGTCGTAAAGCAAAGGGACTACAAGCTGCTATTTTCACATGTACCCTTGAAAGCTACAGAGATTGTCTTGAAGATGTACACAGGGCAAAAAGTCTACCCCAAAGGAAAAATAAGGGTGAAAGTGATATACAAAGGCCAGGAAATACCTAAAATGGACTTATATGTATTGCCAGATGGAGGACCACCACTGCTAGGACGTGAATGGATCCGGAAGATACAATTAGATTGGCATTCCATACAGGCACTGAAGGCTGAGGCCAAAAAGGATGATGACGTCACACCTGGACGACTGTCAAAAATGCTAACTGACGCAAAAGAAGTGTTCCAGGAGGGACTCGGAACACTAAAAGGCATAACAGCAACGATTAAAATAGAGGAAAATGCAAGCCCAAAGTTTCTTAAGGCCAGACCAGTGCCTTATGCGATCAGACCAGCCGTCGAAGCAGAGCTGGAAGGGTTGGAACGTTCAGGAGTACTGTCCAAAGTAGACTGGAGCGAGTGGGCTACACCCATCGTTCCTGTAATGAAGAGGTCGTTGAGTAATATGCCTGGGGAACCAAAGAAGGTCTGCATCTGTGGGGATTTTAAGGTGACAGTGAACCCAGTCCTTCACACGGTACAATATCCGCTTCCACGAATTGAGGATATTTTCGCCTCGCTATCTGGAGGTAAACACTTCACCAAAATTGATCTAGCCCAGGCGTACTTGCAAATGGAGGTAGAAGAAGCCTCGAAACAATACCTCACAATCAACACTCACAAAGGTCTCTATCAATACAACCGGCTGGTGTTTGGGGTAGCATCGGCTCCGGCTATTTGGCAAAGGGTGATGGATCAAGTCCTGCAAGGGATTCCAGGGACCCAGTGTTATTTGGACGACATCCTGGTCACGGGCGAAAATGACAGTGATCACCTCGCCAACTTGGAGAAGGTGCTCACTAGATTAAAGGAATATGGGCTACGAGCTAATCGCCACAAGTGCGAGTTTTTCCAGAAGCAGATCTCGTATTGTGGCCACGTCATCGATGAAGAGGGGTTACATAAGTCCCCATAAAAGATTGAGGTAGTAGTCAAGGCTCCAGCACCGGAAAATGTGTCACAACTGAGGTCGTTCCTCGGGCTGGTAAAGTACTGCCATAAGTTCTTACCAAATTTGTCCACGGTATTACACCCACTGAACACCCTACTGCAAACAGGGGTGCCATGGAAGTGGAATGACGAACGTAGATGAGCTTTCCAGAAGTGTAAAGAATTGATCACATCAAAAGAGGTGTTGGCCCATTTCAACCCAGCACTACCAATTCGTTTGGCATGTGATGCATCACCCTATGGTATTGGAGCGGTGCTGTCGCACAAATTCCCAGACGGGTTGGAGAGGTGTGGTAAACCACTGTTAACCTGTACAAGTCCAGGCATGTCTCAGCCCCTGGCTCCACCCCTAAGCCCGGGTATAAAGGTGACTCACCACCCTTCCCCCGGGAGCTCTTAGGATGGATTCACTAGCAGAGGCATGCTCTAGTTCTTAGTCAATAAAAGCCTACTTCATATAAGTCCATTTCGTAGTCTTTGGTATTGTTGATAGCGCATCAATTTTATTGACTAATTTTCAACATGGAGCAAATCTTGAAGCCGGAACGTTTAGACCTGGATCCTCAAGCAGCAGATGCAGCCAATAACTTTGAACACTGGCTGAGCTGTTTCGAAGCCTTCCTGGGGGCCTCCAGCACTACTGTCACTACAGATGACGCGAAACGGCTTGTCTTGAACTCACGGGTGAGCCACCGAGTCTACTCGATCATCCGAGACGCCACTACTTACGCGGCCGCTATCGCGACGCTAAAGGAACAATACGTGAGGTCTGTTAACGAGGTCTACGCCAGACACCTCCTGGCTACCCGAAAACAGCGCCCCGGGGAATCGGGCGCTGAATATTTACTGGCACTGAGAGTCCTCGGCCGGGACTATAATTGCAAAGCGGCGACGGCCAAGGAATGCACGGAAGACCTGATCCGAGACGCCTACGTAGCCGGCATCAGGTCCAACTATACTCGGCAGAGGCTGCTAGAACAGAGGGGGCTCGACCTGCAGAAGACGGTGGCCCTCGCTAACTCGTTAGACGTGGCCCTCGCTAACTCATTAGACGTGGCCCTCCAGAACATGGACGCCTACCCCCCTGACCGGATGGCCACGTGGATGCCACGGGAGCAGCCATCTTGGGACCCGGTAAGGCCACAAGCCGCCAGCAGCCCAACTACAGCTGCAATGACCAGAGGCCAGAAATGCTACTTCTGCGGCCAGGCCAAGCACCCCAGACAGCAATGGACAGCAATGCCCAGCAAAGGACACGACCTGCTCCAAATGCGGCAAGAAAGGCCACTACGCGAGAGTGTGCAAGGCGAAATCGACCCCCAATTCCAGCAGCGCCGCGTGTGAACCGTACAGGCCGCCATTTTGGACCCCACCAACCACGTGTGAGCCATGCGGGCCGCCATTTTGGACACCACCAGCCGAGGGGGAGCCGACATCTTGGACACCATCTCGGGACCAGGCCCTCGGCGCCGGCGAATACTACAGCGACCCACCGACCTCGACGATGGCCTCCATCACCCTGGACCAATCTAGGCCCCATCAACTAGCCAGGTCCATGATGAACGTAAAGGTAAATGGCCATGCCACAAATTGCCTTTTCGACTGCGGAAGCACGGAGAGCTTCATCCACCCCGACACGGTGCGACGCTACTCCCTATCGGTTATGCGCACACGCCACCAGGTCTTTATGGCCTCAAAGTCCCATACGGCGGACGTCGGTGGCTACTGTGTAGCGACTCTGACAGTGAACGGCGTGGAGTACAGAGAGTTTAAATTCCTCGTCCTGCCACAGCTCTGCGCTCCCGTACTGCTAGGATTAGACTTCCAGTGCCATCTGGAGAGCGTCACGATGGCATATGGCGGGCCCCTGCCCCCACTTACAGTCTGCAGCCAGCAGAATTTAAACACGGCGCCGCGCAAAGTATGCAGCCTGTCCACCCTGAAGGTCAAACCCCCCCCCGTTGTTCGCTAACCTTGCCAAAGACTGCAAGCCAATTGCTACTAAAAGCAGGCGGCACAGTGCCGGGGATAGGAGCTTTATTAAATCAGAAGTACAAAGACTCCTGAGGGAAGGGATTATCGAGGGCAGCACCAGCCCATGGCGAGCCCAAGTGGTGGTAGTAAAGACCGGCGAAAAACAGCGCCTGGTTATTGATTACAGCCAGGCGATCAATCGATACACGCAATTAGACGCATACCCACTTCCCCGCATATCTGACATGGTCAACCAGATAGCACAATACCGGGTATTCTCGACGATTGATCTGAAGTCGGCATACCACCAGCTCCCCATCAGGCCTGAGGACCGCCAGTACACGGCCTTCGAGGCTGACGGTCGCCTCTACCACTTCCTCCGAGTCCCCTTCGGCGTCACCAACGGGGTCTCGGTCTTCCAAAGGGAGATGGACCGGATGGTTGACCAGAACGCGCTGCAGGTCACCTTCCCCTATCTAGACAACGTCACCATCTGCGGCCATGACCGGCAGGACCACGACGCCAACCTAGAAAAATTCCTCCGTACGGCCCAACGGCTGAATCTGACATACAACAGAGAAAAATGTATGTTCCGCACCGCGCGCCTCGCTATTCTTGGCTGCGTGGTGGAAAACGGAGTCATCGGCCCCGACCCCGACCGAATGCGCCCCCTCTTGGAACTACCCCCCCCCCCCCCACTGCCTAAAAGCCCTGAAGAGATGCCTAGGGTTCTTCTCTTACTACGCCCAGTGGGTGCCCAACTATGCGGACAAAGCCCGGCCCCTCATCAAGTCAACCTCCTTCCCCCTGATGGCAGAGGCCCGTGCGGCCTTCACCCTCATAAAAGAGGACATTGCGAAGGCCACAATGCACGCAGTGGATGAGTCCATCCCTTTCCAAGTGGAGAGCGATGCATCCAACTTCGCCCTAGCCGCAACCCTTAACCAGGCGGGGAGACCCGTGGCCTTCTTTTCACGGACCCTCCAGGGCCCCGAAATTCGACACTCCTCAGTCGAGAAGGAGGCCCAGGCGATAGTGGAGGCTGTACGGCACTGGAGGCATTACCTGGCCGGTAAACGTTTCACCCTGCTCACTGACCAACGGTCAGTAGCATTTATGTTTAACAACAGACAAAGGGGGAAAATCAAAAATGATAAGATATTGCGGTGGAGGATCGAGTTATCCACCTACAACTACGATATCTTATACCAGCCCGGGAAACTTAATGAGCCCCCCAGACGCCCTATCCCATGGGACATGTGCCAACGCACAAGTCAATAGGCTACGGACCCTCCACAATGATCTCTGCCACCCGGGGGTCACCAGGTTCTTCCACTTTATTAAAGTTCGCAACCTGCCTTACTCCATCGAGGAGGTCAGGACCATGACCAGGAACTGCCAGGCCTGCGCCGAATGCAAACCGCATTTTTATAGGCCAGACAGGGCACACCTGATTAAAGCCACCCGCCCCTTCGAACGTCTCAGCGTTGATTTCAAGGGGCCCCTTCCCCCCTCTGACCGCAACACGTACTTCCTCAATATTATTGACGAGTACTCCCGTTTCCCCTTTGCCATCCCCTGCCCGGACATGACCAGCGCCACAGTCATCAGGTGCCTCCACGACCTGTTCGCCATATTTGGCTTCCCCAATTACATCCACAGCGACAGGGGCTCGTCGTTCATGAGCGACGAGCTGCGCCAGTACCTGCTCGAGAAGGGCATAGCCACGAGCAGGACTACCAGCTACAACCCCCAGGGTAACGGACAGGTAGAGAGGGAGAACGCAACGGTGTGGAAGACCGCCATGCTCGCCCTAAAATCCAAGGGCCTCCCAATCTCCCGCTGGCAGGATGTCCTCCCCGATGCGCTCCACTCCATACGATCACTGCTCTGTACTGCCACAAACGCCACCCCTCATGAGAAGATGTTCGGCTTCCCCAGGAAATCCACCTCGGGGACATCACTACCGCCATGGCTGATGTCTCCGGGACCCGTCCTGCTCAGGAAACACGCGAGGAGCCATAAGACGGACCCCCGGTCGAAAAGGTTCACCTCCTCCACGCCAACCCACAGTACACCTACGTGGCGTATCCTGACGGGCGGGAGGACACAGTCTCAATTCGAGACCTCGCATCCTCAGGTACCACCCGAAACACCATCGATCACCATCCACTACCTCCACCCACCACCACTACCCACGACGCACCACCGGGGTGTCTACCACGAACTGACGACATGCCGGTGCCATCCCTACCCCGAGAGGACGACACGCCAGTGCTCCGTCCCACACGAGAAGCGGCCGCGGGCAAAGAACCGCCGCAACCGGCACCACGAAGATCATTACGGCAGACAAGACCCCCGGAGAGACTTTCGTATACGAACTTTTGAAACACTTCACCCCGCCGGACTCTTTTTAAACGAGGGGTGAATGTGGTAAACCACTGTTAACCTGTACATGCCTGTGTGGTAAACCATTGTTAACCCTGTACAAGTCCAGGCATGTCTCAGCCCCTGGCTCCACCCCTAACCCCGGGTATAAAGGTGACTCACCACCCTTCCCCCGGGAGCTCTTAGGATGGATTCACTAGCAGAGGCATGCTCTAGTTCTTAGTCAATAAAAGCCTACTTCATATAAGTCCATTTCGTAGTCTTTGGTATTGTTGATAGCGCATCAAGAGGCCAGTAGCCTTTGCGTCTCGGTCACGAACCTCAGCCGAGCGCAACTATGCCCAGATTGACAGGGAGGCCCTCAGCCTAGTATGGGGAGTAAAAAAATTCAACCACTATCTGTATGGGCAGAAGTTCACCTTGCTGACTGACCACCAACCACTTGTCTCCATCTTTAATCCTAAGAAGGGCGTTCCATGATGACTGCACAACGGTTACAAAGATGGTCCCTGTTTCTAGGGGCAAATCAATATGAAATAGAATATAAAGGCACGAAACAGCATGGAAACGCTGATGGGCTATCACGCCTGCCACTGCCTACTGTGGAGGAAGCACCAGCAGTGGACCCTATCGAGATATTTTATTTGTCAATAATTGAACGATTGCCAGTAACGAATGCGGATATAGAGAAGGAGACCCGCAATGATCCGACACTGTCTCGGGTATATGATTTGACGGTGAGGGGATGGCCAACACATGGCGACTCACTGTTGCCAGCATTCTCATCCAGAAGAGAACAGCTGTCAGTATGCCAGGGGACAGTGATGTGTGGATCCCGAGTGGTGATTCCACCCAAGTTAAGGGAGAGAGTGCTAAATGAGCTTCATGAAGGTCATCTGGGAGGGGTGAAAATGAAAAGCCTTGCTAGGGCTCATGTGTGGTGGCCGGGGATCGATCAACAAATCGAGGACCTAACCAAGAGCTGCTCAGGATGCCAGAAGGTCCAAAATGCACCACCACATGCCCCTCTACACCCATGGGAGTGGCCCTCCTCTCCATGGCAATGGGTGCATATTGATTTTGCTGGTCCATTCATGGACTCAATGTTCTTAATAGCAGTGGATGCTCACTCGAAATGGCCTGAGGTGATAAAAATGTCCTCAACCACTACAGAGAAAACAATTGCAGTCCTACGGACCATATTTGCCAGGATCAGCTTGCCAGAGCAGATTTGCTCTGATAATGGACCACAGTTTGTGTCCGAAGAGTTTCGAAAATTTATGAGAAGGAATGGGGTAAGGCATTACACATCCGCCCCGTATCATCCAGCCACAAATGGATTGGCTGAAAGGTTCGTACAAACCTTTAAAAAGGCGATAAAGGCCATGTGCGACGATGAAATTCCACTAGAGCATAAGGTGGACAATTTCCTATTAGCCTACAGAAATGCGACACATGCAGTTACCAACCAGACCCCGGCCATGATGTTCTTTAACCGAAGGTTGAGATCTCGCCTGGATTTGCTCAGAGCCAATGTGCGAAGAAATGTTGAGGATAAACAATTCCAGCACATCAATGAGAAGCCGACAAGGAGCTTCAATGTAGGACAACCAGTCTTGGCCCGTGACTACCGAACAGAGAAATGGCAACCCGGAACGATATGCACAAGGCAGGGGCCATTAATGTACACAGTGGATGTCGGGGAGAACATTGTGAGACGCCACGTCGATCAGATCTTAGCGTCACAGGAACGAGTCAACTCCATGTCTCGAGTACCTGGGATGAACCCGACATACCTCCGAACCAGTGGAAACCGATGAACTAACCGACGAAAAGGGGCCAGAATCGCCTCCGCACCAAGAACAAGAACCTCAGGAAAGGCGCTATCCCAAAAGGATCAGGAAGCCGCCCCAAAGACTGAATCTATAAATGGACTATTTTCAGTTAATGTTGCATGTTAAAAATGTTAATTGTTAAATGAATGTTATGGTACTGTTAATCTAAAAGGGGAGGAATTGTTGTGTATGTACCTTTTAAGAGAGAACTGTTTTACAGCTCCTGTATACTGTAGTACCGGCAGTGACCACACCTGTATATAAAGCCAGAGTAGGCTTCTGTACTTCAGTCTTGAGACTACTCTACTCCAGTAAATACCTGTTGATTGTTAAGTTACAGCCTCCGTGTAGTTCTTGGGGAAACATCCTATTTAAAGAATCACAGATCTAACAGCTTCTGCCCCCATAACATCACCTCTGGAGTCCCCCAAGGATCCATCCTTGGCCCCTCTTTTTCCTCATCTACATTCTGCCCCTTGGAAACATTATCCAGACATGGGGTCAGGTTCTACTGTCACCATCCAGTAAATAATGATGACACTGCTGTTGTGGTCAGCACACTGACAGTTAGAGGAGTGCTAATACAGACTGCCTGACTAGTGCCTGATCAGAAAGCGTCCCCCTGTCTTCCAGTGCTCTTTGTTCCTTTTGCTTTCCTTTCTGCTCTGTCATTTCCCCCACACCTCCCCCCCCCCCCCCCCGACCATCTGGTTTAAACCTCTCCCCACAGAACTAGTTACTCTCCCAGCAAGGACAATGTTCCCAGCCTTGTCCAGTGAAGCCTGCCCATCCTCTACAAGCCATTCAGCCCTAAAACTGGTCCCAGTATCCCAGGAAACTGAACCCTTCCCTCCTACCAACTCTCCAGCTGAAGGTGTAACTCCCTTACCTTACTATTCCTATACTGACTGGCACTGGGAATAATCCTGAGCTTCCTGCTCTCACTTTTGTCACCTAATTGCTGAAACTCCCTTGGCAGGACTCCAATTCTGTTCCATCTGGTGGCATTGGTTCCAACATGAGCCATGACTTCTGGCTGCTCCCCTTCCGTCTCCAACATCTTTCTCACCTTCTCTATGATCCCCCCACCCCCCGTTACCCTGGCAGCTTGAGGCCCTCAGTGGCAGCTGCAAAAGCCCCTGTCTGTTCCCTGACTGCAATCTCCAATTACTGCTGCGTTTCTGCACCTGACTCACCCTTTGGCAGCCCCTTTGCACCCAGTTTTCCTCCTACGAGTTGTTGACATTGTCACAGGGACTCGGCACTGAATCGCTGTTTGTCAATTTAACACTCCTGGGGGCCCCTGCACTGCCTCCTGTTCACTCTTCCCACTCAGATGGACAGTCACCCGTTTCCCCCCCTCACTGACTCGCGCTGTCTGCAAGGTGATCACCTGACTGAGAGACGCCAGCTCCTGGAGTTCACAAACCATGAGCTTGAGTGTGAGCAGTCGGAGAGACTCCTACACGAGGGCGTCTCAGACACGCGCAGCATCCAGGACCGCGCATACCGGCAGTTACACCCCCGTGACAGGCTGATCCCCCTCCCCCCTTGTCACAGGCTCTCTCTCTCCCTCCCCCCCCCCCCCTTGTCACAGTTTCTCTTTCTCACCACCCCCCTCGCAGCACAGGCTGAACCCCTTCTCCCCCCCCAACCCCCCCCCCCTTTGTCACAGCCTGACTCTCTTTCAATTTCCACATGTATGCTGATGACACCCAGCTCTACCTCACCACTTCTCTCGACCCCTCCATTGTCCCTACATTGTCAGATTGCTTGTCTGACATCCAGTACTGGATGAGCAGAAATTTCCTCCAACTGAATATTGGGAAGACCGAAGCCATTGTCTTCTGCCCCCACCACAAACTCCATTCCCGAGCCAATGACTCCATCCCTCTCCCTAGCAACTGTCTGAAGCTGAACTAGACTGTTTGTAAATTGGTGTCATATTTGACCCAGAAATAGGCTACCGACCATATATCCATGCTATCCCCAAGACTGCCTCTATCCAACTCCGTAACATTGCCTGACTCCGCCCTTGCCTCAGCTCATCTGCTGCTGAAACTCTCGTCCATGCCTTTGTTACCTCTAGACTTGACTATTCCAATGCTGGCCTCCCATCTTCCACTCTGCATAAACTTAAGGACATCCAAAACTCTGCTGCCCATATCCTAACTCGCACCAAGTCCCGTTCACCCATCTCCCTTGTGCTCACTGACCTACATTGGCTCCCAGTTAAGCAATGCCTTGATTTTAAAATTCTCATCCTTGATTTCAAATCCCTCCATGGTCTCGTCCCTCCCTATCTCTGTAATCTCCTCCAGCCCGACAACCCTCCGCGATCTCTGCGCTCCTCAATTTTGGCCTCTTGCGCACCCCTGATTTTAGGTGGCCGTGCCTTCAGCTGTCGAGGCCCTAAGCTCTGGAATTCCCTCCCTAAACCTCTCCACCACTTTCTCCTCCTTTAAGACGCTCCTTAAAACCTACCTCTTTGACCAAGCTTTTGCTCATCTGCCCTAATATCTCCTTATATGGCTTGGTGTTAAATTTTGTTTGATAACGCTCCTGTGAAGCGCCTTGGGATGTTTTACTACATTAAAGGTGCTATATAAATGCAAGTTGTTATTGTTGTTTAGTTATTTAACCCCTCAAGCTTAACTTTAGGCCCACTGCACTTTCAGGCAGAACTCCTGTTGAAGGTAAGCGCCAGTCTCGTGGTCTTTCGCACTACACTTGTCTCATGTATAAAGTGTGAAATGCTTATTTTGATCTTTGATCTTGTGTCCCTATTCATCCAGACACTTGGCCTTCAGTACGTTTGCTTGTCTCCTTCATGGAATATAATTGATTTGTACTTGTTTCACCTCCTGCTGGCTGGCCTTTGGTCCTGCTGTTATTTGGACAGGAGCTCTTTTTTGAATCTTGCTCCAATAGCATCACCTGCCTTCCCTCTGCATATATTTTACTGGGTTTTCTTTCAGGGCTTCATGTCAATACCAACTCTCCTGTTGATAATTTTAGTGAAAAAAGCAACATGCAATCTTTCTGTACTCCGGCTAAAATCATCCACTGTAAATGTTCCCAGCTTTGCTAATCCATCAGCTAAAGGAGATGGTCTCATGAGTACATTGAAAGTGAATGCAGTCTTAAATAAGGGTAGGTTTGAAATATATCTGATGTCATTATTTGTGGTGTTTTAATTATCTCATCACATATTTCTGTTGTTTTCCAGAATGTTTGCTTCATATTTCCTCAGTTTTTGTACCAGTTCTTTTGTGGATTTTCTCAGCAGGTTAGTACTCTGCTCCATTTCTTACCATTGCATCATTCTGTGCTTGAGAAGTGAAGCGTTGCTGTGAGCTTAGCCGATCACACAGGGAAGGAGCACAGTTGCAGTCTTTGTTGATCATGTGCTGCAGTGGCTTTATATATTTTGAGCTGTGTGAGTTGCACTTTCCCAGGCTGATGTAAGATTTGTACCAAAACAGTGATGATTCACATCAGTGTATTAATTTGTTGTACCCTGAGCACAGGCTGCTGTTCCCCACACACACAGTTATCGGTGAATGCAAGCTGTCGGGGCAGTTGCTGACTTAAAGCTCGGGTCCTTCCCAACAGTGACTACACTTCAAGAGTGCTTCATTGGCTGTAAAGCGCTTTGGGACGTCCTGAAGTCGTGAAAGGTGCTGTAGAATTGCAAGTCAAAAAGAAAAGAACTGCTGGGCTGCATCTCTCAATTCAGGAGCAGCATTGACGTAAACTGAGACCGGGATCCCAGGTCCGGAAATTCCGGGAGTCCCACTGTAAGTTTAAGAACTTAAGAATTAGGAGCAGGATTAAACAACACGGCCCCTCGAGCCTGCTCCGCCATTCAATAAGATCATGGCTGATCTTTGACCTGAACTCCACTTTCCTGCACTATCCCCATATCCCTTGATTCCCCTGGAGTCCAAAAATCTATCGATCTCAGACTTGAATATACTCAACGACTGAGCATCCACAGCCCTCTGGGGTAGAGAATTCCAAAGATTCACCACCCTCTGAGTGAAGAACTTTCTCCACATCAGTCCTAAATAGCTGACCCCTTCTCCTGAAACCCCTCATTCTAGACTCTACAGCCATAGAGTCATAGAGTTATACAGCACAGAAAGAGGCCCATCGTGTCTGCGCCGTCCATCAATCCCTGTCTATTCTAATCCCATTTTCCAGTACTTGGACCATAGTCTTGTAAGCTGTGGTGTTTCAAGTGCTCATCTAAATGCTTCTTGAATGTTGTGAGGGTTCCTGCCTCTACCACCCTTTCAGGCAGTGAGTTCCAGATTCCAACCACCCTCTGGGTGAAAAAGTTTCTCCTCAAATCCCCTCTAAACCTCCTGCCCCTTACCTTTGAAACTATGCCCCCTGGTTATTGACCCCTCTACTAAGGGGAAAAGTTCCTTTCTATCTACCCTTTCTATGCCCCTCATAATTTTGTACTCCTCAATCAGGTCCCCCCTCAGCCTTCTCTGCTCTAAGGAAAACAACCCCAGCCTGTCCAATCTCTTCATAGCTGAAGCACTCCAGCCCAGGTAACATCCTGGTGAATCTCCTCTGCACCCTCTCCAATGCAATCACATCCTTCCTACAGTGTGTTGACCAGAACTGCACACAGTATTCCAGCTGTGGCCTAACTAACGTTTTGTACAGCTCCATCATAACCTCCCTGCTCTTGCCTTCATTAGCCGAGGCATAGAATATAAGTATCCCATATGCCTTTTTAACCACCTTATCTACCTGTCTGCTGCCTTCAGGGATCTATGTACATGCACACCAAGGTCCCTCTGATCCTCTGTCCTTCCTAGGATCCTACCATTCATTGTGTATTCCCTTGCCTTGTTTGTCCTCCCAAAATGCATCACCTCACACTTTCCAGGGTTAAATTCCATTTGCCACTGTTCTGCCCATCTAACCATCCCATCTATATTGTCCTGTAACCTAAGGTTTCCCTCCTCGCTATTTACCACTCCACCAATTTTCGTGTCATCTGCGAACTTACTGATTATACCTCCTACGTTGATATCTAAATCATTAATGTACACTACAAACAGCAAAGGACCCAGCACCGATCCCTGTGGTACACCACTGGACACAGGCTTCCAGTCAGAAAAACAACCTTCGACCATCACCCTCTGCCTCCTGCCACTAAGCCAATTTTGGATCCAGCCGGGGAAACAACTTCTCAGCATCTACCCTGTCAATCCCGCTCAGAATCTTGCATGTTTCAATGAGATCACCTCTTATTCTTCTAAACTCCAGAGAATATCGGCCCAATCTACACAATCTCTCATCATAGGACAGCCCTCTCATCCCAGGAATCAATCTAGTGAACCTTCGTTGCACCGCCTCCAAGGCAAGTATATCCTTCCTTAGGTACGGAGACCAAAACTGTACACAGTACTCCAGGTGAGGTCTCACCAAAGCCCTGCACAATTGCAGCAAGACTTCCTTATTCTTGTACTCCAACCCCCTTGCAATAAAGGCCAACATGCCATTTGCCTTCCTAATTGTTTGCTGTACCTGCATGCTAACTTTCTGTGTTTTATTTACAAGGCAACCCAAATCCCTCTGCACACCAACATTTAATAGATTCTCACCATTTAAAAAATATTCTGTTTTTCTATTCTTCCTACCAAAGTGAATAAACTAACATTTCCCCACAATTCCAGAGATGAGGGGGTTGACTTATGAAGAAAGGTTGAGCAGGTTGGGCCTATACTCATTGGAATTTAGAAGAATGAGAGCAGATCTTATTGAAACATATAAGATACTGAGGGGGCTCGACAAGGTAGTTAGAGAGGCTGTTTTCCCCTCGTGGGGAAATCTAGAACTCGGGGGCATAGTTTCAGAATAAAGTGTTGCCGTTTTAGAACTGAGATGAGGAGGAATTTCTTCTCTCAGAGGGTTGTAAATCTGTGGCATTCTCTGCCTCAGAGAGCTGTGGAGGTTGAGTCATTAAATACATTTAAGGTGGAGATAGACAGATTGTTGCAAGATAAGGGAGTGAGGGGTTATGGGGAGCGGGCAGGGAAGTGACTTTGAGCCCAAGATCAGCCATGATCTTATTGAATGGCGGAGCAGGCGCGAGGGGCCAAGTGGCCTATTTGTGCTCCTATTTTTTATGTTCTTGCATTATACTCCATCTGCCACCTTCTTGCCCACTCACTTAACCTGTCTATATCGCTTTGCAGACTCTGATTTGGACAGGTTGGGTGATTGGGCAGAAGCTTGGCAGATGCAATATAACGTGGATAAATGTGAGGTTATCCACTTTGGTGGCAAAAACAGGAAGGCAGATTATTATCTGAATGGCAATAGATTGGGAGAATGGGAAGTGCAACGAGACCTGGGTGTCATTGTGCACCAGTCGCTGAAGGTAAGCATGCAGGTGCAGCAGGCTGTTAAGAAGGCAAATGGTATGTTGGCCTTCGTAGCGAGAGGGTTTGAGTACGGGAACAAGGATGTCTTGCTGCAGTTGTACAGGGCCTTGGTGAGACCATACCTTGAGTATTGTGTGCAGTTTTGGTCGCCTTATCTGAGGAAGGATGTTCTTGCCATGGAAGGAGTTCAGCGAAGATTCACCAGGCTGATACCTGGGATGGCAGGAATGACGTATGAGGAGAGATTGGGACGATTGGGCTTGTACTCGCTGGAGTTTAGAAGAATGAGAAGGGATCTCATTGAAACCTATAAAATTCTGACAGTACTGGACAGACTAGATGCAGGAAGGATGTTCCCGATGTTTGGGGAGTCCAGAACCAGGGGTCACAGTCTAAGGATAAGGGGTAGGCCATTTAGGACAGAAATGAGGAGGAATTTCTTCACCCAGAGAGTGGTGAATCTGTGGAATTCTCTACCACAGGAGGCAGTAGAGGCCAATACATTAAATATATTCAAGAAGGAGTTGGATATATTTCTTAAGGCCAAAGGGATGAAGGGGTATGGGGAGAAAGCAGGGACCAGGTACTGAATTTGGATGATCAGCCATGATCGCATTGAATGGCGGAGCAGGATCGAGGGGCCGAATGGCCTACTCCTGCTCCTATCTTCTATGTTAATTTCTCCAGTACTTTTTCTTTACTAATGTTAGTTCCTTTAACTTCCTCACCCTCATTAGTTTGGTGGAGCAGACATTCTGCTGTCTGTGTCCAAATCCGCAGACCCTGTCCTGAATCCCAGGGTCGGGATCAACACAGCACCAGGTGGCTTCTGCCTGTGAGGGATATCAGCATCAACAGACTCCTGGAACATCAGAGCAATGCTACTCTGCAGCACCAGCCCAGTGAACAATACAGCTTGTAGTCTTAACTCCCAGTGCAGCTATCGGAGCTGCTGCTTAAGGTTTTGATCTCTGGGGTCTTAGGGGCCTTTGCTGCTGAGAGTTCTCCCAAGACTCTTGGGCAAACTGGGTGAAAGTCCCAGGTTATCCCTGGAACTGATCCGTTGGGGGCAGGGGAGGGGGGGAGGCGTGAATGGAAGACAAGATTTACTTGGAAATGATTCCAGTGGTTGGACCGTTCCAGTCTTGACCACCAGCAGCATCTTCTCTCCATCCAGTGTCAGTGAAGAGAAGTTTGCAGTTCGTGCGAGCCTCTGATGCGCGATCCCGGTGCACACGTCCCCGGTGTGCGGGCCCTGGACCGATTATTGTGCACGCGGACTGAGTGCTCGACCAATCATGTGCTCTGAGATGGCCACAGATGCACAGAGTGTGGCTGTGGGGAATTGGATGATAATCAGCGAGTGGCTCTTGCTCACATTTACAGGAGACTGACACTGAAGGGTAGCAAGTAAGAAAATCGGGGCCAAGCAATGGAAGGTAGAGGAGCATGTCTGCCCCATCTGAAGATGCTGCATTATATAGAATCCCCCTCAATCGCCACTCCCTCAAACAACTCTCTAATTATCCAGGGCATTTTCCCACACTCTCTGCTCCCACCCAGTCCCCGGACAGTCCATTCCACACATTAACCTGCTGTCTGGACAAAGCACTTCAATCTAAACTGTCTCCCGCATCCCTCTACTCAGCCCAAGCCCAGGTTCCTGATTCTAGAGTTTGTGTCAGTCTCAAACAGATCAGGTTCAATTTATCGATTCCCTGAAGGACCTTAAATTCATGAATAATCTCATCTCCCCCATCCTTCTCTTCTCCAGAGTAAACAATCCCGGGATCTTCACCCTCTCATCACAGCTCAGATTCCTTAAGCTCAGTATCAATTTGTTGCCCTTTTCTGCACTGCCTCCAGTGCCAGGATATCCTTGCAGAATTGTTCCCAGTGCTCCAGGTATATTTCCTGTCTTTATGGAAGGTGAACTGAAGAGCAATGCAATGAAATGAGGCTGATTGTAAACCAACAGATTGGTTTATTTCACATGAAGTATATAAATTAATAGAATAAAGCGTCCACAGTGTGGTTCAATCAATTTCATGCGACAACACATACCATAGGACAGGGTATTGATCCGCTGAGATTACAATAAAAAACACCAACTTGAATTAAAGTTGCTCCTTTGAAGTCAATGGAAATAAAAACGGGGGGAGGGTAAGAAAGGGGGGGTAGGGGTAGGATTGGGGGAGAGGTGTAACGGGGCTGCTGATTCGCTATCGCCCGCTTTACACGATCGCACAAAGTTAAAATGACCCCATTCTGTAATTCTGTTCCTAAGTCGTGTTTTCCAGTTAGTATTCTGTCACACCCTTCTTGCAGTTTAAATTTGTTTTTCTAAAATCCTCTACCACCTCACTGTCATTTTTGGTCTTAGTTTGTCAATAGTAGCAAACTTGGCAATAAGGCACTCACCAAATCCTAGGGTTATGTTGTTTCCTGGAAGGATAGACTCTGCTGAGGGCTGGGATTCCTACCTATTCTGCCCCAAATAGCCCCTGCCTCTGAGTCAGAAGGTCGTGAGTTCCAGCCCCACTGTTGGACTCGAGCACATAATCTAGGCTAACATCCCAGTGCAATATTGAGGGAGTGCTGTATTGTTGGAGGTGCTGCCCTTTGGATATGGTTAATCTAACACCCCGTTTGCCTGTTCAGGTGGATTTAAAAGGTCCTGTGGCACGGTTCAAAGAGCAAAGGAGTTCTCCCGGGTGTCCTGGCCAACATTTATTCCTCAACCAACACCACCAAAACAAATTATCTGATTATTTTGTTCAGTGCTGTCCATGGGACCTTGCTATACACAAATTTGTTGTTGTGTTTACCTATATAAGACAGTGACTACTTTTTAAAAATTAATTCATTGGCTGTGAAGTGCTTTGGATGTCCTAAGAATGTAAAAGTTCCAATATAAATGCAGGTTTTTCATCTCCTTTTCTTCCTATGTATAAGGTTTTGTTCAGGGCTATGCCCTTAGTAGTTTAACTCCAGCATCCATTTCCTGTTGTCTCCTGCATCAGAAGCAGTTGATAATTGCCACTAATTAGTTCTCTTTCACACAATTACAACCTATTCCTACGGCCCTGGTGCTGGAAAAAGGGAGTTTCTTTCAAAGTGTTTTGAACTTTCTCAAGTTTGCAGTTACTCTGAAAAGTTATGTTACAATTGTTAAATAGAGATTACTGGTGGAAATGCACCAATCTCCCTAATCATTCACAAACTACCTGTTCCCTGGGGCAGTTCTATTGCTAGTAAGCTAGAGGGATAATTATGCAATTGTTTAGCCATTCATCACCAGATCTGGCTGGACCACATAAAGCATAACATAAGAACATAAGAAATAGGAGCAGGAGTAGGCCAATCGGCCCCTCGAGCCTGCTCCGCCATTCAATAAGATCATGGCTGATCTGATCCTAACCGCCAATCTACTATCACAGAACCATCTCCTGAATCTAACAGAATTAGACACACGAAATAGGAGCAGGATCAGGCTACACGGCCCCTGGGCCCGCTCCGCTACCCACAGGGCCATGACCGATCCGAACCTAGACTCATGTCCAAATTCCTGCCCGCTCCCCGTAACCCTTAATTCCCTTTACTTCTAGGAAACTGTCTATTTCTGTTTTAAATTTATGGAATGATGTAGCTTCTACAGCTTTTTGGGGCAACATATTCCATGGACCTACCACCCTGTGAGTGAAGTAGTTCCTCCTCATCTCAGTTTTGAAAGAGCAGCCCCTTATTCTAAGACTATGCCCCCTAGTTCTAGTTTCTGCTAGTTCTGCTCTCGTCTGCCAACACTGCTCACTATTCCAGAATCATTCTGGATTACAAAGATAAACTTTGGCTTCTATTCTCTACGGCTAGTCGTCTTCTTAAACCGCTCTCCCCTGTCTCCTCCACCCTCATCTCCAACAACAAGTGTGAGGAGCTCATGGACTTCTTTGTCTCTAAGATTGAGACCATCCTTTCAGCGGCCGCTGCCACTTCCCTCCCTTCCCCATGCCCACAGGGCCAGACTTCCTCTAAGGTACCTCCCTGCCCTTGCCCTGAACTTGCATCTTTTTCCAGTTTCTCTCCGATCTCCCCTCATGACCTCTCCACACTCATCTTGTCCATGAGACCCTATTCCCTCAAATCTGCCGTCATCACCCCTCCTTAAAAAAAACAGTCCTTGACCCCTCTGTCCTTGCAAACTACCGCCCCCCATCTCCAACCTCCCTTTCCTCTCCATAGTCCTTGAATGTGTTGTTGCCCCCCAAATCCATGCCCATCTTTCCCGCAATTCCATGTTTGAATCCCTCCAATCAGGTTTCCGCCCTTGCCACAGTACCGAAACGGCTCTCGTCAAAGTCACAAATGACATCCTTTCTGTCTGTGACAAAGGTAAACTATTCATCCTCATCCTTCTCAACTTGTCTGCAGCCTTTGACATGGTTGACTACTCCATCCTCCTACAATGCCTCTCATTGGTCCAGCTGGGTGGGATTGCACTCGCCTGGTTCCATTCTTCTCTATCTAGTCGTAGCCAGAGAATCACCTGCAATGGCTTCTCTTCCTGCTCCCGCATCGTTCTATCCTGGATCTACACTTGGCCCCCTCCTATTTCTCATCTACATGCTGCCCCTTGGCGACATCATCCAAAAATACAGCGTCAGTTTCCACATGTACGCTGATGACACCCAGCTCTACCTCACCACCACTTCTCTCAACCCCTCCATGGTCTCTAAATTGTCAGACTGCTTGTCTGACATCCAGTAATGGATGAGCAGAAAATTTTTCCAATTAAATATTGGGAAGACCGAATCCATTGTTTTCAGTCCCCGTCACAAACTCCGTTCCCTAACCACTCACTCCATCCCTCCCCCCAAAAACAGTCTGAGGGTAAACCACACTGTTCGCAACCTTGGTGTCATATTTGACCCTGAAGTGAGCTTCCGACCCTATATTCGCGCCATCACTAAGACCGCCTATTTCCACCTCTGTAACATCGCCCATCTCCGCCCCGCCTCAGCTCATCTGCTGCTGAAACCCTCATCCATGCCTTTGTTACCTCTAGACTTGACTATTCCAATGCCCTCCTGGCTGGCCTCCCACATTCTACCCTACGTAAACTTGAGGTCATCCAAAACTCGGCTGCTCGTTTCCAACTCGCACTAAGTCCCATTCACCCATCACCCCTGTGCTTGCTGACCTACATTGGCTCCCGGTCGAGCAGTGCCTCGATTTTTGGATTCTCATCCTTGTTTTCAATTCCCTCCATGGCCTTGCCCCTCCCTATCGCTGTAATCTCCTTCAGCCCCACAACCCCCAGAGATATCTGCACCCCTCTAATTCTGTCCTCTTGAGCATCCCTGATTATAATCGCTCAACCATTGGTGGCCGTGCCTTCTGTTGCCTAGGCCCTAAACTCTGGAATTCCATCCCTAAAGCTCTCTGTCTCTCTACCTTTCTTTCCTCCTTTAAAACCTACCTCTTTGACCAAGTTTTTGGTCATCTGTCCTAATTTGGCTCAGTGCCAATTTTTGCCTTATATTCCTGTGAAGCGCCTTGGGAGGTTTTACTACTTTAAAGGTGCTATATAAATACAAGTTGTTGTTGATAATTATGCAAGTGTGGATTAATTAAGGAAAGCCAGCATGGATTTGTTAAAGGCAAATCGTGTTTAACCAACTCGATCAAGTTTTTTGATGAAGTAACAGAGAGGGTTGATGAGGGAAATGCGGTTGACGTGGTGTATATGGATTTCCAAAAGGCATTCGACAAAGTACCGCATAATAGGCTTGCCAGCAGAGTTGAAGCCCATACAATAAAAGGGACAGTGGATACGAAATTGGCTAAGTGACAGGAAGCAGAGAGTAGTGGTGAACAGTTATTTTTTGGACTGGAGAAAAGTATACAGTGGTGTTCCTCGGGGGTCAGTTCTGGGACCACTGCTTTTCTTGATATATATTAATGTGGGTATACCAGGCAGAATGTCAAAATTTGCAGATGACACGAAACTTGGAAGTATAGTGAACAGTGAGGAAGATAGTGATAGACTTCAAGAGGACAGAGACAGGCTGGTGGAATGGGCAGACACGTGGCAGATGAAATTTAACACAGAAAAGTGCAAAGTGATACATTTTAGTAGAAAGAATGAGGAGAAGAAATATAAACTAAAGGGTACAATCCTAAAGGGGGTGCATGAACAGAGAGACCTGTGGGTATATGTGCACAAATCATTGAAGGTGGCAGGGCAGGTTGAGAAAGCAGTTAAGAAAGCTTATGGGATCCTGGGCTTCATAAATAGAGGTACAGAGTACAAAAGCATGGAAATTATGATGAAACATAGAAGATAGGAGCAGGAGTAGGCCATTTGGCCCCTCAAGCCTGTTCTGCCATTTAATGAGATCATGGCTGATCATCCAAATTCAGTACCCTGTCCCTGCTTTCTCCCCATATCCCTTTAGCCTTAAGAAATATATCTAACTCCTTGAATATATTTAATGAATTGGCCTCAACTGCCTTGTGTGGTAGAGAATTCCACAGGTTCACCACTCTCTGGGTGAAGAAATTTCTCCTCATCTCAGTCCTAAATGGCTTACCCCTTATCCTTAGACTGTGACCCCTGGTTCTGGACTCCCCCGCCATTGGGAACATCCATCCTGCATCTAGTCTGTCTAGTCCTGTTAGAATATTATAAGTTTCAATGAGATCCCCTCTCATTCTTCTAAACTCCAGCGAGTATAAGCCAAATCGACCCAATCTCTCCTCATACGTCATTCCTGCCATCCCAGGTATCAATCTGGTGAATCTTCACTGCACTCTCTCCATGGCAAGAACATCCTTCCTCAGATAAGGTGACCAAAACTGCACACAATACTCAAGGTGTGGTCTCACCAAGGCCCTGTACAACTGCAGCAGGACATCCTTGCTCCTGTACTCGAATCCTCTCGCTATGAAGGCTAACATACCATTTGCCTTCTTAACCGCCTGCTGCACCTGCATGCTTACCTTCAGCGACTGGTGCACAATGACACCCAGGTCTCATTGCACTTCTCCTTTTCCCAATCGATTGCCATTCAGATAATTATCTGTCTTCCTGTTTCTGCCACCAAAGTGGATAACCTCGCATTTATCCACATTATACTGCATTTGCCATGCATCTGCCCAATCACCCAACCTGTCCAAATCATACTGGAGTTTCTCTGCATCCTCCTCACAGCACACATGCCCACCCAGCTTTGTGTCATCTGCAAACTTGGAGATATTACATCTAGTTCCCTCGTCTAGATCATTTATTATATATTGTAAATAGCTGGGGTCCTAGCACCGATCCCTGCAGTACCCCACTAGTCACTGCCTGCCACTCGGAAAAAGACCCATTTATTCCAACTCTTCGCTTCCTGTCTGCCAACCAGTTCTCTATCCAAAACAGTACCTTACCACCAATCCCATGTACTTTAACTTTGCACGCTAATCTCTTATGCGGGACCTTATCGAAAGCCTTCTGAAAGTCCAAATACACCACATCCACTGGTTCTCCCTTATCAATTTACCAGTTACATCCTCAAAAAATTCCAGTAGATTGTCAAGCATGATATACCTTTTGTAAATCCATGTTGACTTTGTCTGATCCTGTCACTGCTTTCCAAGTGCTCTGCTATTACATCTTTTATAATGGACTCTAGCATTTTCCCCACTACCGATGTCAGGCTAACCGGTCTATAATTCCCCTTTTTCTCTCTACCACCTTTTTTAAATAGTGGGGTTACATTAGCTATCCTCCAATCCATGGGAACTGTTCCAGAGTTTATAGAATTTTGGAAGATGACCAACAATGCATCTACTATTTCTAGGGCCACTTCCTTAATTACCCTAGAATGTAGATTATCAGGCCCTGTGGATTTATCGGCCTTCAATCCCCTCAATTTCCCTAACACCATTTCCCTACAAATACTGATTTCATTTAATTCCTCCCTCTCATTAGAACCTATGTTCCCCGACATCTCTGGGAGGTTATTTGTGTCCTCCTTTGTGAAAACAGAACCAAAGTATGTATTTAATTGGTCTGCCATTTCTTTGTTCCCCATTATAAATTCCCTTGATTCTGACTGCAAGGGACCTACGCTGGACTTCACCAATCTTTTTCCCTTCACATATCTATAGAAGCTTTTACAGTCAGTTTTTATGTTCCCTGCAGCTTACACTCATAATCTATTTTCTCCCTCTTAATTAATCCCTTTGTCCTCCTTTGCTGAATCCTAAACTGCTCCCAATCCTCAGGTTTGCTGCTTTTTCTGACCAAATTATATGTCCTCTGCTTGGATCTTATGCTATCCCTAATTTCCCTTGTTAACCACGGTTGAGTCACCTTGTTTGTTTTATATTTATGCCAAACAGGGATGAACAAATTCTGTAGTTCATCCATGCGATCTTTAAATGTTTGCCATTGCCTATCCACCGTCAACCCTTTAAGTAACGTTCCCCAATCCATCCTAGCCAACTCGTGCCTCATACCATCGTAGTTTCCTTTATTTAAATTCAGGACCCTAGTCTTGAGTCAACTACGTCACTCTCCATCTTAATGAAGAATTCTACATATTATGATTGCTCCTCCCCAAGGGGCCTCGCACAACAAGATTGCTAATTAATCCTTTCTTATTACATAATACCCCGTCTAAGATGGCCTGCTCTCTAGTTGGTTCCTCGACATATTGGTCCAGGAAACCATCCCGTATACACTCTAGGAATTCCTCCTCCACAGTATTGTTACTAATTTGGTTAGCCCAATCTATATGTCGATTAAAGTCACCCATGATAACTGATGTGCCCTTATTGCACGCATCTCTAATTTCCCAATTAATGCCATCCCCAACCTCCGCATTACTGTTTGGGGGTCTGTATACAACTCCCACTAACGTTTTCTGCCCCTTAGTATTTCTCAGCTCTGCCCATACAGATTCTACATCATCAGAGCTAATATCCTTCCTTGCTATTGTGTTAATCTCCTCTTTAACCGACAATGCTACCCCACCTCCCTTTCCTTTTTTCCTGTCCTTCCTGAATATTGAATACCCCTGGATGTTGAATTCCCAGTCTTGGTCATCCTGGAGCCATGTCTCCGTAATCCCAATTATATCATATTGTTTACATCTATTTGCACAGCTAATTCATCCACCTTATTACGAATGCTCCTCGCATTAAGACACAAAGCCTTCAGGTTTGATTTTTTAACACTCTTAGTCCTTTTAAAATTATTATTTACTGTGGCCCTGTTTGTTTTACACCCTTGATTTTTCTGCCTTCCACTTTTGCTTTTCTCCTTCCTGTCTTTTGTTTCTATCCTTGCTTCCCTTTCCTCTGTCTCCCTGCACAGGTTCCCAACTCCCTGCCATTTTAGTTTAAAGCCTCCCCAACAGCACTAGCAAACACTTCCCCCTAGGACATCAATTCCGGTCCCGCCCAGCTGCAAACCGTCCAGTTTATAGTGGTCCCACCTCCCCCAGAACCGCTTCCAATGTCCCAGGAATTTGAATCCCTCCCCCTGCGCCATTCCTCTAGCCACGTATTCATCTGAAATATCCTTCTATTTCTACTCTGACTAGCACGTGGCACTGGTAGCAATCCTGAGATTACTATCTTTGAGGTCCTATTTTTAAATTTACCTCCTAACTCCCTATGTTCAGCTTTTAGGACCTCATCCTGTTTTTTTCCTATATCGTTGGTACCTATATGCACCACGACAACTGGCTGTTCACCCTCCCCCTCCAGATTGTCCTGCAGCCGCCCCGAGACATCCTTGACGCTTGCACCAGGGAAGCAACATACCATCCTGGAGTCTCGTTTGCGGCCGCAGAAACGCCTATCTATTCCCCTTACAATAGAATCCCCTATCGCTAAAACTCTCCCGCTCTTTTTCCTCCCGTCCTGTGCAGCAGGACCACCCATGGTGCCAGGAAGTTGGCTGCTGCTGCCTTCCCCTGATAAGCCATCTCCCTCAATAATATCCAAAGTGGTATATCTGTTTGAAAGGGGGATGGCCACAGGGGGCCCCTGCACTACCTGCCTGCACCTACTACTCTGCCTGGTGGTCACCCATTTGCTTCCTGCCTGTGCAGCCTTTACCTGCAGTGTGACCAACTCACTAAACGTGCTATCCACGATGTCCTCAGCATCGCGAATGCTCCAGTATGTATCCATTCACAGCTCCAGCGCCGCAATGCGGTCTGTCAGTTGCTGCAGATGGATACACTTCCTGCACACATGGTCATCAGGGACACAGGAAGTGTCCCTGATTTCCCACATAGTGCAGGAGGAGCATGCCACTGGTCCGAGCTGTGCTGCCATGACTTACCCTTTAATTAATTCAAATTAAATTAAATCAAATCAATACCACTAATTACACTACAATTAAATTATATACTCAAGGGCCCTTGTTTACTAGCACTCCCCGCTACACATCAGAGACGCTAGAAACTATAAACCACAAAAATTAAGTTTGGAAAAAAGTGAGAAAGAGAGAAATACTCACCAACCAATCACTTACCTGCTTTCTGGTGACGTCACACTTCGATTACTTTTTACTTCTCTCTGCTGCCGCCAGTGAGTCTGGGCTGCTCTCTCTCCCTGCTCTTTAACTCCTCGGTCTCCGCGCTCAGTCTCCACCCAGGGCCACTGTCTCTGCTGCCGTCGGTGAGTCTGGGCCGCTCTCTCTCCCCGCTCTTTAACTCCTCGGTTTCCGCGCTCAGTCTCCACCCAGGGCCGCCCTCACTGCTGCCGCCGGTGAACCTGTATAATACACTGGTTTGGCCTCAACTGGAGTATTGTGTCCAATTCTGGGCATCACACTTTAGGAAGGATGTGAAGGCCTTAGAGAGGGTGCAGAAAAGATTTACGTGAATGACTCCAGGAATGAGGGACTTCAGTTACATGGATAGACTGGAGAAGCTGGAGTTGTTCTCCTTTGAGCAGAGACGAATGAGAGGAGATTTAATAGAGGTGTTCAAAATCATGAGGGATCTGGACAGAGTAGATAGAGAGAAAATGTTCCCATTGGCAGAAGGGTCGAGAACCAGAGGACACAGATTTAAGGTGATTGGCAAAAGAACGAAAGGCGTCGTAAGGAAAAACTTTTTTACGCAGCGAGTGGTTAGGATCTGGAATGCACTGCTTGAAAGGGCGGTGGAGGCAGACTCAATCGCAGCTTTCAAAAGGGAGTTGGATAAGTACCTGAAAGAAAAAATGTTGCAGGGCTACAGGGAAAGGGCGGGGGAGGGGGACTGGCTGAGGTGCTCTTGCAGAGAGCCGGCACGGGCTCAACGGGCCGAATGGCCTTCTTCCTTGCTGTAACCATTCTATGATTCTATGAATTATATCCTCCTGGTGATGAGCCATGCTGATAGGGAGGCTGGGTCAGAGATAAGGCTACAACACTTAGGTCCCGATCTCCAATCCGTGCTCTCTGTGCCCACCTCCCCTGCTGGGAGTGCAGGTTAGCCTTTATATATTGATATTTTGGAAGTATACAAAATAATTGAAAATGTCTTCCTTTACAGCCATTGTATGACACTGCCTACCTTACATTGTACAACATCAGCTTCACCTCTCTTCCCATCCTGTTGTACAGCCTTATGGAACAACATGTCAGTATCGATACACTGAAAAGAGACCCATCATTATACAGGTGAGCTTAGAGGCCATGAGCACACGGTACATGTTGCGATTGCTACAGTGTTCTTTTAACAGAACATTATAGAGTAAATTCAGCAAGCTATGCAGCTGGGGGTAAATATGCTCTAAGTGCTGTAGCCCTTCAAGCACAGTTCGTCCACTGGAAGCACAGGACTTAATTAATTTATCTTTAACTTGATGCGTTGAATTCCTAAAGGCGATAGGGTGTGTCAAGCTTACAGATGAAAGGCAGCCCACTAGTGAAATGAGAGTATGAGCTGAAAGAATTGATAGACCAGATCGCTGGCAAATATATTACAGTGTGAGTTTCTTTTGGTGAAGGTGTCTTACCTTGAGCATTATCTTCAATGCTCAATCATTCAGGCCTCCTCATAAAATCTAAAGAATTATGTTCTGCTCTTCATGAACAAGTGCCCTATCTCTGCCTTCTGATATTCTTTAGCACAAGCAAAGTTCAGGCCATTTCCCCTGTTGCAGCGAAGCAACACAGAGAAAGGAGATTAATCCACTATCGATTAAAGGGGAATTGGGTAAGTATTTGAAAGGATACAGAGAAAGGGCAGGGAAATGGGATTCGAATAGACAGCTCAAGCTGAAGAGTTAGCAACCAGCATAGGGCGAAGGGCCGAATGGGCTCTTAAGTTCTGATTCTGAACCCACCTTCTATGGCAGCAGTTAGATCTTCCCACCCAACCAATAGGAATTGATAGACTGTAGAAAGTGCCCCAGTTTGGAAAAAAATCTTCAGGATTCTTCCAACTTGGCTGCAATATGTTTGTATTACCCCGAACAGGCACTCCAAAAATAAACCCAAAACAGAGAGTCTCTTGGCAAATGACTTGGCAAAGGGGGGCTCGCACCTTCTGATCTCTTTCAACTCCTCTATCCTTCTACGTGCACCAGGTGAAACATAATTGAGCTAAGTAATTGTAAGACAATTGTGTAATAAAGTATATCGTTCAGTATGTTTCATTTTGAGAGCTGGAAATACTGTAGGAAATTAAGCTTTTCCAATAATTTTATGGACCGAATGATCTGGATTTTGTGCTTTCAGCTAAGTAAAAAGCACAGTATTCTTTAATCAGATAAGTATGTCACAAAATGAATGTTACAGTGCTGCAGTGGCTATTAACCTGGGCTGGCAGCTAAAGGTTGAGTGTTAAAATTCCACCATGGCAAACTGTGAAACTGAATTCAATAACTCTGGTAATTTTTGGGCTAGCACCTGAAGAACAACGACCATGAAAGCACCTGATTTTTTAATTATCCACCTGGTTCACTAATGCCCTTCAGGGAAGGGAACTTGCCCCATAACGCTACCCGGCCTGGCCTACACATGACACCAGTCCCACACTATTTGATGATTTTAATATCCTTAGCAAGCCACTCAGTTATTCAAGGCAAGAAATGTTCCCTTGCCAGTTTCACTCGTATCCCAAGAACAAATTCAAATAAAATGAAGGGTGCAGCTTAAATCAAAAGGGCAAATATATCACATAACTATAGAGTTCATCTGGATTCTCTGAATGACCTTAGCAAACAATGCAATTTCAATACTTTTCTTCTCAACCACCAGGGACATTGCCAAAAATTCCTTGTTATGTTGGAAGTTGTTCATTTACTGGACGTTCCTGGGAGCGTTTGATGCTATGGTATTTTTCTTTGGTGCTTATTTTCTGTTTGACAATTCAACCATGACCAGCAATGGGCAGGTTAGTAAACTACCTCAACTACATCAGAATAAGGTGATCGCGTTTTAACAGTCTGCCACTCTTCTTGCCTGTTGAAGCTCTTACTGTAGCAATATATCTCTAATATTTTACATAAATCATTTAATGACCCATTTAATCTTACAGTTTATTCTAGTGCCTGCCCATTAAGATATCTTTATACTTGCCTAAGGAAAATATTTTTTTTTCTGACCATTACCTGCTCTCTTTTGCTCTGTTAGTTTATGCAGTAATATTTCTGTTGTGGTTTTGTTGCCTTGTTAATTTACTTAAACAATTCTGTGCTTTTATTTGCCCTGTTAATTTTCTTTCTGTCTTGTATTTTTTGCTTTTGCTGTTTGCTTCTCTTTCTAACACCAGCTAATGAGGGCCAACTTGAACATGGTAAGATCTCTCTCTCTCTTTCACCTTGTCTTTATCTCATTTTTGGGCAACATACATTAGACAATTTCTGACTGACGTGATTACTTCTGAGTGGAGATTCTATTTCTCAAAAGTAGTAGTGGGTTGGTTAGTGGGTGTAAACTCTCTTTCTGCATAAATGTTTAATTTACTCCTCAAATAAAACTGAGTCTTATTAGGTAGATTACCCAAACTGGTACAGAATTATAAGAGTAAAGAGACACATTTGGTAATAGAGACGGTGAAGAAAAAGTTCTAGCCAACATTAATCCCACGACAGTGTGCGATTGTAAAGAAAGACAGACTTGCATTTATTTAGCGCCTTTCACGACCACCGGATGTCTCGAAGCGCTTTACAGCCAATGAAGTACTTTTGAAGTGGAGTCACTGTTGTAATGTAGGAAACGCGGCAGCCAACTTGTGCATAGCAAGCTCCCACAAACAGCAATGTGATAATGACCAGATAATCTGTTTTGTGATGTTGATTGAGGGATAAATATTGGGCAGGACACCGGGGAGAACTCCCCCTGCTCTTCTTCGAAATAGTGCCAGGGGATCTTCTGTCAGACTGTCCAACATCCAGTCCTTGGTGAGTGGGAACTTCCTCCAATTGTCGTCTTTGACCCCACCACAGACTCCATTCCCTCGCCAATTCCAATTCCCCTCCCTGGCCACTGTTTCATTATCTCGCATTCAGTGTTCTCCTAATTATTTTTGTGTGTGCAGTCCCTTTATCGGGCTGCGCGGCCCATTCAAAGTTTTGCACACGTGCAAAAATTCACATGTGAAATGACAGTCCCGGGTTGCGCGGGACCGGCAAACAGCCGTGCGGTTGCTCTCACACTCAGTATTATGATGTCACACTCTAATGGTATTACGATCTCAGGCTGAACCAGACTATTCGTAACCTCAGCATCCTTATACGGCCCCGAGCTGAGCTACCAACCCATATCCTTTCCACCTCCATAACATCGCCCATCTCCACCCCTGCCTCAACTCATCTGCTGCTGAAATCATCATCCATGCTTTTATCACCTTTAGACTAGACTATTCCAATGCTCTCCTGGCCGAACTCCCACCTTCCATCCTCTGTAAACTTCAACTCATCCAAAATGTTGCTGCCCGTATCCTAACTTGCACCAAATCTCATTCACCCATCACCCCTGTGCTTGCTGAACAACATTGACTCCCAGTTAGTGGGAGTGGTGTATAGACCTCCAAACAGTAATGCGGAGATTGGGGATGGGATTAAAAGGGAAATTAGAGAAGCATGCAATAAGGGCACAGCAGTCATCATGGGTGACTTTAATCTACATATAGATTGGGCTAACCAAATTAGTAATAATACTGTGGAGGAGGAATTCCTAGAGTGTATACGGGATGGTTTCCTGGACCAATATGTCGAGGAACCAACCAGAGATCAGGCCATCTTAGACTGGGTATTATGTAATGAGAAAGAATTAATTAGCAATCTTGTTGTACGAGGCCCCTTGGGTCGGAGCAATCATAATATGATAGAATTCTTCATTAAGATGAAGAATGAAGTAGTTGACTGAGAGACCAGGGTCCTGAATTTAAATAAAGGAAATTATGATGGTCTGAGGTGCGAGTTGGGTAGGATTGATTGGGGAATGTCACTCAAAGGGTTGACGGTGAATAGGCAAAGGCAAGCATTCAACGACTGCATGGATGAACTACAGTAATTGTTCATCCCAGTTTGGCATAAAAATAAAACAAAAAAGGTGACTCAACCGTGGCTAACAAGGGAAATTAGGGATAGCATAAGATCCAAGGAGAGGACATATAAATTGGGCAGAAAAAGCAGTAAACCTGAGGATTGGGAGAAGTTTAGGATTCAGCAAAGGAGGACAAAGGGATTAATTAAGAAGGGGAAAATAGAATATGAGAGTAAGCTTGCAGGGAACATAAAAACTGACTGTAAAAGCTTTTATAGATATGTGAAGAGAAACAGATTGGTGAAGTCAAACGTAGGTCCCTTGCAGTCAGAATCAGGGGAATTTATAATGGGTAACAAAGAAATGGCAGACCAATTAAATACATATTTTGGTTCTGTCTTCACAAAGGAGGACACAAATAACCTCCCAGAGATGTCAGGGAACATAGGTTCTGATGAAGGGGAGGAACTGAAAGAAATCAGTATTTGTAAGGAAATGGTGTTAAGGAAATTGATGGGACTGAAGGCCGATAAATCCACAGGGCCTGATAATCTACATCCTAATGTACTTAAGGAAGTGGCCCTAAAAATACTAGATGCATTGCTGATCATCTTCCAACATTCGATGGAATCTGGAACAGTACCCATGGATTGGAGGGTAGCTAATGTTACCCCATTTTCAAAAACGTGGTAGGGAGAAAACGGGGAATTACAGACCGGTAAGACTGACATCGGTAGTGGGGAAAATGCTAGAGTCCATTCTAAAGAATGTAATAGCTGAGCACTTGGAAAACAGTGACAGGATCGGACAAAGTCAACATGGATTTACAAAAGGTAAATCGTGCTTGACTAATTTACTGGAATTTTTTGAGGATGTAACTGGTAAAATAGATAAGGGAGAACCAGTGGATGTGGTATATTTGGACTTTCAGAAGGCTTTCGATAAGGTCCCGCATAAGAGGTTAGCGTGTAAAGTTAAGGCACATGGGATTGGGGGCAAGGTATTGATTTGGATAGAAAACTGGTTGGCAGACAGAAAGCAAAGAGTTGGAATAAACGGGTCTTTTTCCGAGTGGCAGGCAGTGACTAGTGGGGTACCGCAGGGATCGGTCCTTGGACCCCAGCTATTCACAATATATATTAATGATCTAGACGAGGGAACTAGATATAATTTATCTCCAAATTTGCAGACGACACAAAGCTGGGTGGGCGTGTGTGCTGTGAGAAGGATGCCGAGAAACTCCAGTATGATTTGGATAGGTTGGGTGATTGGGCAGAAGCATGGCAGATGCAATATAACGTGGATAAATGTGAGGTTATCCACTTTAGTGGCAAAAACAGGAAGGCAGATTATTATCTGAATGGCAATAGATTGGGAGAAGGGGAAGTGCAATGAGACCTGGGTGCCCTTGTGCACCAGTCGCTGAAGGTAAGCATGCAAGTGCAGCAGGCAGTTAAGAAGGCAAATGGTATGTTGGCCTTCGTAGCGAGAGGGTTCGAGTACAGGAACAAGGATGTCTTGCTGCAGTTGCACAGGGCCTTGGTGAGACCACATCTTGAGTATTGTGTGCAGTTTTGGTCACCTTATCTGAGGAACGATGTTCTTGCCATGGAAGGAGTTCAGCGAAGATTCACCAGGCTGATACCTGGGATGGCAGGTATAACGTATGAGGAGAGATTGGGTCGATTGGGCTTGTACTCGCTGGAGTTTAGAAGAATGAGAGGGGATCTCATTGAAACTTATAAAATTCTGACAGGACTGGACAGACTAGATGCAGGAAGGATGTTCCCGATGGTCGGGGAGTCCAGAACCAGGGGTCACAGTCTAAGGATAAAGGGTATGCCATTTAGGACAGAAATGAGGAGGAATTTCTTCACCCAGAGAGTGGTGAACCTGTGGAATTCTCTACCACAGAAGGCAGTAGAGGCCAATTCATTAAATATATTCAAGAAGGAGTTGGATACATTTCTTAAGGCTAAAGGGATCAAGGGGTATGGGGAGAACGCAGGGACCGGGTACTGAATTTGGATGATCAGCCATGATCACATTGAATGGCGGAGCAGGCTCGAGGGGCCGAATGGCCTACTCCTGCTCCTATCTTCTATGTTTCTATGCTTCTCCCAACTCCTCATTTAAAATTCTCATCTTCTTGTTTAAATTCCTTCATAGCCTCCACTCTCCCTATCTCTGTAACCTCCAGCCCTACAATATCCACCTCCAAGAACTCTCTTTCCTCTGACTCTAGCCTCTTGCACATCCTCCACTCTACCATTGGCGGTCGTGCCTTCTGCTGCCTCCGCTCCAAGCTCTGGAATTCCCACCCTAAACCTCTCTGCCTCTCCCCCTCTCTCTCCTCCTTAAAAGCTACCTGTATGACCAGGCACTTGGTTACCTGTCCTAATATCTCATCCTTTGGGTCGGTGGCCAAGGCATCCGTCTGACTCAGGCAGGAGCCTCGTTAATACGTGCATAGTGGGGCCCTATGATGTTATTCGGACCCTGCGCAGTAATACCTGTCAGGGAAGATATGGAACCCCCCAAAGGTGGGGCGAGGAGGGTCATGAGTATCCTACAAGGAACATTTTATGCCTTTGCTGCCTCGGACTCCCCACCTGCAAAACCCTGCCAAACTACCCCCCCCCCCCCCACCCGCCCCCCCACCCGTGACTTACCTGCCATGGCTTCTGAACCACCTGACCTTCACCGGGTAACCGCCTCCGTACACCTGTCTCAGCTGGGCGACCAGGTAACCACCTCCGTACACCTGTCTCAGGTGGGCAGCCGGGTAACCGCCTCCGTACACCTGTCTCAGCTGGGCAGCCGGGTAACCACCTCCATACACTTGTCTCGGGTGGGCGACCAGGTAACCACCTCCGTACACTTGTCTCGGGTGGGAGGCCAGGTAACCGCCTCCGTACACCTGTCTCAGGTGGGCAGCTGGCCAGCGGCATGTGAATGAGGCCCAAGAGTTAATATAGGCCAGGCCTCAGATTGATGTTGGGGGAGTTTGATGCTAACCTCACTCCGTGCCCGCCCGAAACCAGCTCCCAGTTACAATCACCACCCAAAACTTGTCAAACACTTATTGATGCATTAATGAGAAGTCCAAATTGCTGGCTTTACAATCAAAATGGATGGACTAGTTACACACCAAGTACAATGGACTGTTTCTATCAGGAGCTGGCACACTGCAGGTCTCTGCACAGCTGTTGTTCAGAGAGAATAAGGTATTAAAATCATCTGCTTACTGATTTATTCTAAATCTGTAAAAATTTATCTTTTCAGATGTTTGGAAACTGGACGTTTGGGACCCTGGTTTTCACTGTGTTGGTATTTACAGTAACTCTTAAGGTATGTTAGTTTATATCACTTTCACAAGAGCCTGCAAACTTAGAAATATAGCCATCGTTTTAAGAAAGCCTTGCCCACTCAGACTCATCGTTCTCCATTTACAATTGGAAGAGGTTAAACTGACTAGCCTGTAGTTGCTGGGTTTATTTTTACACCATTTTTTGAACAAGTATGTAACAAGTAACATTTGCAATTCTCCAGTCCTCTGGCACCACCCCTGCTTCTAAGGAGGATTGGAAGATTATGACCAGTACCTCCACAATTTCTTCCTTCACTTCCCTCAGTGTCCTAGGATGTTTCCCATCTGGTCCTGGTAACTTATCTCCTTTAAGTACAGCCAGCCAGTACCTCCTCTTTATCAATTTTTATCCCATCCAGTATCTCCTTTACCTCCTCCTTCACTATGTCTATGGCAGCATCTTCTTCCTTGGTGAAGACAGATACAAAATGCTCATTTAGTACCTCAGCCATACCCTCTGCCTCCATACGTAGGTCTCCTTTTTGGTCCCGAATCGGCCCCACCCCTTGTTTTACTACCCGTTTACTATTTATATGCCTATAGATGACTTTTGGATTACCTTTTATGTTAGCTGCCATTCTATTCTCATACCCTCTCTTTGCCTCTCTTATTTTCTTTTTCACTTCTCCTCTGAACTTTCTGTATTTAGCCTGATTCTCAGATGTATTCTTGACCTGGCATCTGTCATACGCGCTCTTTTTCTGCTTCATCTTACTCTCTATCTCTTTCATCATCCAGGGAGCTCTGACTTTAGTTGCCCTACCTTTCCCCCTTGTGGGAATGTACCTCCACTGTACCTGAACCATTTCCTCTTTAAAGGTAGCCAATTGTTCGATTACAGTTTTGCCTGCCAATCTTTGATTCCAATTTACCAGGGTTAGATCCATTCTCAACCCACTGAAAGTTGACCTCCTCTAATTAAGTATTTTTACTCTAGATTGCTCCCTGTCCTTTTCCATAGCTAATCTATGATCATTGTTCCCTAAATAGTCACCGATCATTGTTCCCTAAATAGACACCGACTGACACTTGCTCTACTTGACCCACCTCATTCCCCAGAACCAGATCCAGCAATGCCTCCTTCCTCGTTGGGCCGGAAACCTGCTGATCCAGAAAGTTCTCCTGAACACACTTCAGAAATTCTTCCCCCTCCCTGCCCTTTATACTATTACTATCCCAGTCTATATTAGGATAGTTGAAGTCCCCCATTATCACTACTCTATAGTTCTTGCATCTCTCTCTAATTCTCTGCAAATTTGCTCCTCTATATCCTTCCCACTAGTTGGTGGCCTATAGAATACATCTAGTAGTGTAATGGCACCTCTATTATTTCTTAACTCTAGCTATATAGATTCTGTCCTTGACCCCTCCAGGACATCCTCTCTCTCCAGCACTGTAATATTCTCCTTAACCAATATTGCCACCTTTCTTTCCTTTCCTATCTTTCCTGAACATCTTATATCCAGGAATATTTAATACCCAATCCTGCCCTTTTTTGAGCCAAGTCTCCGTTATTGCCATGACATCATATTCCCATGTGGCTAGTTGCGCCTGCAGCTCACCAACCTTATTTACCACGCTTTGTGTGTTTACACACGTACTTTGAAAACCAATCTTAGACCATCCTGTGTTCTCTCTTCGTCAAGGTGGTTGTTTACTAGGCAAGAGAGAACTGAGCATGCTCCTGACAAACCATGTGATAATACATTACACTGCTTTTATCCTTAAAAAAAAAAAAAAAAATGTACCTGGAGTATTGCGTCCAGTTCTGGTCACCATACTTTAGGAAGGATGTGAAGGCCCTTGAGAGGGTGCAGAGGAGATTTACCAGAATGGTTCTGGGGATGGGGGATCTTAGCTACAAGGACAGGTTGGAGAAGTGGATTTGTTTTCATTAGAGCAAAGGAGGTTGAGGGGTGATTTGATGGAGGTGTACAAGATTATGACGGGTTTGGATAGGCTAGACGGGGAAAGGCTGTTCCCACTAGTTGAAGGTGCAAGGACTAGGGGACACAGATTTAAGGTTTTGATCAAGAGATACGGGGGGGATGTCATAGTCATAGAGTCATAACAGCACAGAAGGAGGCCATTCGGCCCATCGAGTCAGTGCCGGCTCTCTGTAGAGCAATCCAGTCAGTCCCATTCCCCCGCTCTATCCCTATAGCCCTGCAAGTTTATTTCCCTCAAGTGCCTATCCAGTCTCCCCTTGAAAACATTGAGTGTCTCCACTTCCACCACTTCCGTCGGCAGCGAATTCCAGGTCATCACCACTGTGTAAAAAAGTTTTCCCTCACATTCCCCCTGTATCTCTAGGAATAGCCTCCTTATCAGCCGTTATGACTCTATTCCCCTCTCAAATACAACAAGACTATGGTCCCAGCATTACATGTAACACATAACAAAAACTCCTGGCCTTTTTTTTTCTTTTAAATCAACTACAGATGCTGCAAATGAACTGCAAATCTTGTTTAATATCCAGTTTACCAGTCTTCCTGATCCCCTTACAAAAAGTTTTGGTGTTAAACTAATTTTTGGGCTGTTTTGGTTTCAAACTCAAAGAAGTATGTACCACCCATTCTGTTTCCCCACTTGATACAATCTTGCTCACAAAACAATTCAGTATGAGAGTTATGGAATGGCTTCAACTCTGTGTCCAGACACTGAATAGTCCATCCATTCAAGGTGTTTTCATACACTCTTTTCAGTACTGAGTCTTTTTGAGCCTCATTTGCAATCTCAGTTGCATTCACGGGAAAGTCTTTGTCTACTGCATGAAAATCTCACCTTCGCTTCCAACATGAGTCTTCATGTGGCAACTTGGACAATGCATCTGTAATTGCGTTTTGCTTTGAAGTGCGATATTCAATCGTGTAGTCATATTGTGACAGAAACACTGCCGAATGTTGCATTCTTGATGCGGCCATTGCAGGGATGGCAGATTTGGACCCCAATATTGCTAGGAGCAGTTTGTGATCGGCTATCAGGGAAACTTTCTGCTGATCAGGAACTGTTAGAATTTCTTGATTCCAAACACTATGGTGTGTCCTTCCTTTTCAATTTGCACATAGTTTCTTTCGCTCTTTGTGAGGGTTTGCGATGCGAACGGGATTGGTTTCTCTTGGCCATCATCCATTACGTGGCTTATGACAGCTCCCACACCGTAGCTGGAAGCATCACATGCTAACTTGTGTACTACAACACAGAGCGTGAGCTTAAGGGGAGCATCATTAGAGAGACTTCTCTGACAAGTGTCGAAAGCTTCCTGTTGCACTTTAGTCCACTTCCACTGGACATCCTTCTTGAGGAGCTCATGCAATGGCGCTAATATGGTCACTAACTCAGGTAAGAAGCGTGCGTAGTACTGGACCATTCCAAGGAAAGATCTTAACTCGGACACGTTCTGTGCCTTTGGAGCATTGATGTCAGCATCAACCTTTTCCTTAACTGGTTGCAAGCCATTTGAATCAACTTTCAAACCAAGGTGCACAAATTCAGGCTGCATAAAAGCACATTTGCTCCTTTTCAATTTGACATTGTGGGAATTCATCCTTTGAAGCACTAAATCTAACACTTCGAGATTTTCTTCCTCGCTGTTTGATGCGATCAGCACATCATCTTGATTTCATAAGCAATTTGGAATTCCTTGCAAAATCTTATCCATTGTAGCCTGGAAGATTTGGGGGGAGGACTTTACACCATACAGCAGCTCGGTGTATGAGTACAGTCTCTTGTGTGTGTTAATGGTGAGATACTGTTGACTCTCTTTGTCAACATTCAGCTGAGCGTAAGCGTGTGACAGGTCAAACTTGGAGAAAACCTTTGACCCCGAGAGTGCTGCATACAAATCTTGTGATGTAGGTAACGGGTACTGCTCATTGTCAACTGCTTGGTTGATGGTAACTTTGTAGTCCCCGCACAAGCGAACAGTTTTGTCTGCTTTGGGCACTACCACAATTGGGGGAGCCCATTCACTTTGGTCAGTTTTTACTAGCACTCCATTCTCTCTCTCTTTCTCTAGCTCTTCCTCCACCTGACTTTTCAATGCCTAGGTGACCGGCCTTGCCTTACAATAGACAGGCTTCACGTTGGACTTGATGCGGATATTTGCGTCATACCCAGTGATGCCCTCATAAATATCTGAGAACATGCTTTTATACTTGTTCAACATTTTGTCAAGTCGCTCCTTTGAAGCATCTACACTGAAGATGTTTTTCCAGTCTAGTTTTAACTTTCTCAACCAGTCTTTGCCCATGAGGGTTGGCCTGTTGTTGTAGATCACTACAATAATAGGCAGCTTTACTGACTGGCCATTGTGCTGAACTGTACATTCCATTTGTCCACATGTCTCTAGGATTTCTCCGGAGTAGGTTTTTAACTCTATGGTACTCTTTGTAAGTGGTATTTGATTAAACTTACTCTTATATGTGGCCTTATTCATGATAGAACAGTCCGCCGCTGGGTCGATACACATATCAATATATTGGTCATTGATCAAAAGTTTTGTACGAATGTCTTTCTCACGATTGCGTTGCCGTTAGTGACATAGATACTCTAGATACAAAAGCAAAATACTGCGGATGCAGGAAATCTGAAATAAAAACAGAAAATGCTGGAAATACTCAGCAGGTCAGGCAGCATCTGAGGAGAGAGAAACAGAGTTAACGTTTCAGGTCGATGACCCTTCGTCATCGACCTGAAATGTTAACTCTGTTTCTCTCTCCACAGATGCTGCCTGACCTGCTGAGTATTTCTAGATATTGTAGATGCCTAATTCTTCAACATCAGATGTGTTCACTTCAATATTGTGAACTTTTTTTTTTGTCACTGCTTTGCATTGCCACTAGAATGGTTCTTACTTCCTGCTTTTGAGCTAACTCTGCAAGCTGTTGAAGTATGGCCTTGCTTCTGGCAGTGAAAACACTTCACATTTCTGTATTGGCAGGTCTGTGGTGAGTGATTTCCATTGCAGTGATAACAATTCACTGACCTGCTCTCACTGACATGCTTTTGACTTGGTCTCACAACTTTAGGTTTGGCGGTGGCTTTGTGACTGTAGACCTCAGCTGCACTAGTCACTTGAGTTGGACGGAGCTCCATTGCGTTCTTAGATGTCATCTCCATAGATAGAGCAATTTTGCATGCTATGTCAAACATTAGGTTCGGAGTGTTCAGTGGACTGTGTGCGCTCATCCACCAGTCCACACAAAAACTTATCTCACAACGCACGATCCAAAAATGTGCTGAAGTTATAATGCAAAGACAGGTTCTTAAGAGCTACAATATACTCATTGATGGTTTCACTTTGTTTTTGGTTTCTGGTACCAAACTTAGCTCACTGCTATTTCTAAAGGCTTTGGGTCGAAATGGTCCTCGAGTTTCTCAACAATGTCTTCAAACGACGCATCCGTCACTTTCCCTGCCGAGAGTAAGTTTGTCAACGTTCCATAGACACCTGACCCGATCTCCATTAGAAAAATTGCTTCATTACGTTTACGAATTACTTTATTTTGAGCTTGAACATTCTCATCTGCACCTTCGGTCTCAATAATGTTATTGGCCTTAAAGAACATCTCCATCTGTTCAATGTAAGAACTAAATGGTTCGCGAGCTCGGTCATACATGCCGAGGCTTCCGATAAATCCCGTAGGCACGGCCGTGATTGTCCCAATCCTGTTGAACAGTGACTCAGCACGCTACCCGTGTACGTGAGAATTAATGCTGCTGTTGCGGTGTATACATACACACAAAGGTGAAGCACAGACTATTCTGCATCAGCATTAACAGTAAAACATCGCAAAAATTCAGTTTAGGTGTCACAAATTCACCTTGAACTTTTTCACTCAAAGGTTGAACACTGTGTCCTTCCATGATCCCTAAAAATGGCTTTGGGATCCCATCCTCGTCGCCAAAAATGTAATATATGTGGGTAGAACAAATGAAGGACAGAAACATGATGAGTTGCTAGTCAAGATGCTTGTTTACGAGGCCAGAGCGAACTGAGCATGCTCATACCAAACCATGGGACAATACATTATAGATGTGGCACCACAGACACAGCTAGAGTCCGACACACCGGCATAGAAATTGTAATGTCCGTGTGTAATTGAGACACGGACTGCAGAAGTTGGTTATAACAGGTGTTTACTGAATGGAGACAAAACTGGAACTACTATACAAAGTTACTTCACAGGCTTATATACAGGGGTGGTCACTACTGGTACTGCAGTATACAGGGGCTGCAGAATATAGTTCCTCCTTCAAGGTACATACACTACAATTCCTCCCCTTTTAGCTAAACAGTACATAACATTCGATTAATAATTAAATAACATATTTACAATTACAGTTGCTATATACATTAGCTGAAGTTAATCAATTATAAATTCAGTCTTTGAGGAGGCTTCCTGATTCTGTCTGGATAACGCCTCTTTGGGGTATCAGGTTCTTCTGGCAAATTTGATTCGGGATCAACGTCATTGTTTGGTTCGTCTGCTTCCAATATCACCGATTCTGAGGTAGATGCAATTGGTACTTCGGTTTCATCACCAGGTGTATAGGATCGTGGTGTAGATTTGACGTTTTCCAGTGACTCTAGAATCTGGTCAGCATGGCATCTTACAATGCTCTCTCCAACGTCCACGGTATACATTAGAGGTCCTTGCCGTGTGCAGATCGTTCCTGGCTGCCATTTCTCTGTGCGGTAGTCCCGGGCCAAAACTGGTTGACCTATCTTGAAACTCCTGGTTGGCCTTTCATTCATATTCTGAAACTGCCTGTTCTCCACATCTCTTCTGATGTTTGGCTTAACCAAATCCAAGCGGCATCTTAGTCTTCGATTGAAGAACATCATGGCTGGAGTTTGGTTGGTAACCGCATGTGTCGCATTCCGGTAGGCAAACAAGAAGTTATCCACCTTGTGTTGTAGGGATATGTCTTCATTACACATTGCCTTGATAGCCTTCTTGAATGTTTGAACGAACCTCTCAGCCAATCCATTAGTGGCTGGATGATATGGGGCGGATGTGTAATGCTTAACACCATTGTTCTTTAAGAACCTCCAGAACTCTTCAGACACAAACTGTGGTCCATTGTCGGAGCAAATCTGTTCAGGCAGCCCATTTCTAGCGAATATGGTTCGTAAGACTGTGATAGTTTTTTCTGTGGTGGTTGAGGACATTTTTATTACCTCTGGCCACTTTGAATGTGCATCCACCGCAATTAAAAACATCGGCCTAGAAATTCAGATGGGCGCGCCAGCTGTTAGCGCCTTAGGAGGAGTAGATCTCGAGCGCTAGGCGCTTAGCGCCTGGGCGCAGCGCGATCTGCGCCTCGCCCCAACTTCAGTACACATTTAGCGCCGGCGCAAAGTCATAGCGCGCGCCCTGCTGTGCGCGCAGATCATGACGTCATTTCCTAGTGCAACGCCCTTTGTGCGCCCCGAACCGGAACTTCACTCGCGTCGGCCCATTGTGCGCCGGGCGGCCCTAACGACTGTGAAGTGGAACGGTACACAGCCGAGGCGGGCCGCGGGGAGCGCTAATTAAAGGGCACTTACCCTGCACTATAAAGGCCAGCCATTTTGCAGCATTCACTCTTGTGCAACGGTCTTTTGGAGAGAGACCAAGGAAGAGAGCTTACTGGTTTGGACCAACACTAGGACAGGTATTTTTGGCTCAGGTCAGAGCTTAGCAATTATCTTTGCCTTCATTGAGAGCTCAGTGTTTGCCAGCATATAATGGGGGCTGCATTGGGTGCCAACGCTGACTTTCAGCCTTATGCCAGAAGGGCTTACAGACGCCGTGAGAGAGTGGCAGCCCTGGCTAGACGCAGAGGGGGCAACAGGCGTCGCCAACTGAGGCCTTACCCACCCAGGGTATACCGCCAGCAGTCCTCCTATCTGACCATGTCTGCCGCGAAGTGTGTTAGGAGGCTGCGATTCAGAAGGGAGGTGGTTGCAGACATCTGCCAGCTGCTTCACAAAGATCTGCAGCCACAGCTGATGCGCAGGACGTCTCTGTCGGTGGCAGTGAAGGTGACGGTGGCTCTCAAATTCCATGCCACCGGCTCCTTCCAATCCGCTGCTGGGGACATCGCTAACATCTCCCAGTTCGCCGTGCATTGCTGCATCTGCCAGGTGACCGATGCCCTTTTCAGAAGGAGACATCAATTCATCTCCTTCCCCATGACCCTGGACAAGCAGCAGCAGCGTGCAGTGGGATTTGCAAGAATAGCAGGCTTCCCCATGGTGCAGGGCGCCATTGACTGCACGCATGTGGCTTCGCGGGCACCTCTGGAGCATGCCGAGGATTACCGCAACCGGAAGGGCTACCATTCCCTCAACGTACAGCTGGTGTGTGACCACAGGCAGCGCATCCTAGCTGTCAATGCCCGCTTTCCAGGCAGCAGCCACGATGCCTTTATCCTGCGACAGACAACTGTGGCTGACATGTTCCAGGCACAGCCTCACCCAAGAGGATGGCTTATCGGAGACAAAGGCTATCCTTTGTGTACCTGGCTCATGACCCCGCTCCGCGCGCCCACAACCCCTGCTGAAGAGGCATACAACGAGAGCCATCAAGCGACTAGGAACATTATAGAACAAACAATCGGCGTCCTCAAGCAATGGTTCCGCTGTCTCGATCGCTCCGGGGGAGCCCTCCAGTATTCGCAGGAGCGAGTCTCCCAATGCGTCGTCGTTTGCTGCATGCTGCACAACCTGGCTATCCGCAGGACTCCGGCACTGCCACCTCACGTTGGACCACCACCTCAGGAGGAGGAGCAGGAGGAGCATGAGGAGGACGAGGAGTACCAGCCCAGGAGGGAGGCAGAAGGTCCAAGGGCCGCCCGTCGGCGGCTTATTGAACGTCACTTCTAGGCCCCCTGTCAGGGAATGGCTTGTGCCAATGAAAGAACATGATTGCAGCCGCTCCGCAAGCCCTCAGCCGGTTAAGGCAACAAACACTTCAAAGATCAAACATGGACAATGTTAATAAATAAAATGCTTTATTGTACAAACTCAGGGCCCTTCCCACATGAAAACCAAAAACAGACGAAACCCCCAAAAAACACTCAAACACATTACTCGCTCCCACAACCTGGAGAGGATTAACAAAACAGTGCAACTAAAATGGCCGTCATCCTCGGCCTTCGTAAAAAACAAACATCACATCCTCGGCCTTCAAAAAACAAACATCCAATTCTCGGCCTTCAAAAAACAAACATCCAATTCTCGGCCTTCAAAAAACAAACATCCAATTCTCGGCCTCAAAAAACAAACATCCAATTCTCGGCCTCAAAACATTCGACTTTTTGGCCCGCTAGGGCGATGCCTTGGCCATCTTTGTGTGGCCCCTGCCCGCCCTGCTGCTCCTCCTCAAAGTAAGGCCATTGGCTGCTGCAAGGCTGGGGGCAGGCTCCTGAGGGGCACATGTCGTGACGGCAGATGCCCTTGGGGGTCGGCCTAGTCGAGGTCTGGCTGTCGAGCGGGCGGCTATTGATTGCTGCAGCTGTGGCTGGCCAGCATCAGTCGCTGCAGCAGCTCCTGGCAGCTCCACTGGGGGAGTGGCAGTGGCGGCTGGAGGAATGGGGGCAAGCTGGCGGATGGCAGGCGCTCGCTGGTCGCCTGAGACACTGGCACTCGCCCGGGCCAGCACTGCAGCATGCGCACCAATCTGCCGAGGGACAGACCGCTGCGCTGCTGCAGCGCGCCGGGTGCCCTGGCGATGCCTGGCTGACACAGCGAGTGTGGCAGCAGTGAGTGCCCGTGTTGCCCTGTTCAGTGACCTCATCAGAGCACCCAGTGACTGCACGGCACCACTGATCAGCTGCCCACTCGCTGCCTGAGCTGCCCCGAATGCCGCCCGACTCGCTGCCTGATCTGCCCCGAATGCCGCCCGACTCGCTGCCTGCTCTGCCCCGAATTCTGCCAAACTGATGGCCTGTGAGGCCCCGATGTCGGTCACACTCCGAGAGAGGGACTCGATGGCCTCCGGCAACCGTGCCACTACCCCCATGAGCTCCGTGTGCCGGCGCTCCGAGTCCGCGGACAAGTCCTCGAGGCGTCCCATCTCCGGACTGGAGGCTGGACTCTCCCTCTGGGGAGAAGGCCGCCGAGCTGGCCGACCCTTCCTGCATTGCTGGACGCCGCTGGGCCCAGCAATTGGACTCCCCTCCGACCCTTCCCCACTCTGGGGAGAAGGCCGCTGAGCTTCCACCCCCCTCCCGCGTTTCTGCAGGCCGCAGGTCCCATGAGCTCCCCTCCCCTCCGACACTTCCGCCACGCTCCCCTCCAGGGAAGACGTGTCCCCTACATTCGCATGGGTTGCCGCGGCTGAGGGTTCCCCTGATGGGCCGCCTTCTTCTTGCTCCTCCTCCTCCTCCTCTTCTGAGGGGCTGTCACTGGCAAGTTCAGGGACCTCCTCCTCACCATCTGAAAGCAGGAAGGCACAAGAGTAGCTTTAGAGTGAGGAGAGGGCGTCAGCGAGGGATGCATGAGTGGTGGCATTCAGCGCATTGGTCGGACAGTGGCAAAGGATGTAGATCTGATGCGCAAGTGGGACGAGAGAGGTCCAAAAGGTGATGTCCTTACCATTGGTGCCCAGAACAGGGTCGGCATCTCCACATGCAATGGGGCCAATCACCCGGCCACCCATGATGCGCTTCACGCGATGTTGCAGCTCGGTGAGCGGCTGGATCTGGGGTCGGCCTCCCCCGGTCGCAGTCCGGCTCTTCTTATTATTGGCCAGCTTGGCCTGCAAGAGAAAGGACGGCCTCTAAGTACAGTGTGTAGCCCTGATCTTGTGTGTACTGCCTCCCATGGTGGAATAGCTTGGCCAGTGTGTTAAGTGCAGAATGTGCAATTGATGTTCATGCCTGTCCCATAGCTGCTGCATGAGGGCTGGCCATTAGGGCTTTCAGGTCCCTTTGCCCATAATGTGAGGTGCACATGCAAGGATGAGGAGGACACTGGAAAGGGTACTCACCCTGACAATCCGAGTGAGGTCATTAAACTTTTTGCGGCATTGGACACCGCTCCTGGGGACCTCACTGTTGGCTGACACCTTGTTGGCGACATGCCTCCAGGCTCTCCGGTAGACGCGGGCCGGCGCCTTCCTGCCATTGGCCGGGTACAAAATATGGCGCCTCTTCTCCACAGCACCAACCAGCACACTCAGATCAAGCTCTGAGAAGCGCTGCGCTCGTTCACAGGCCTTCTGCATGGCTTCAGGCGCTATTTGGGTCCAGCAGCAGTGTTCAGGCCTAGCTGGAGGGCTCCACTATCCAGGGCGTGGCAGCAGACCAAGTCGACCCTTCCCCTTTAAGAGCTGGCCGGCGCCAGGGTGTCTGCTGTCAATCACGAGATGGCCGCACCTGCGCTGCGCCCGGGCTCGGCGTTCTCGCTCAGCACCTTCGGCTTAGCGCCTAAAGAGAGGCGTGCAGCGCCAGTTTTAGCGCTCGAGCAAACTCTTAGGGCGAAGCTAATGAATATCGGAGAAGTGGCCTCGATTTTGCGCCGGGCGCAAACTTTAGCGGCCACCCGACTTTACCGCCCCAAAAGTGGCTACAATGAATTTCTAGGCCATCGAGTCCATAAATGGACCAGCAAAATCAATGTGTACCCTTTGCCATGGAGATGAGGGCCACTCCCATAGATGTAGAGGGGCTTGTGGTGGGGCGTTTTGGACCTTCTGGCATCCTGTACAGCTCTTGGTCATCTCTTCGATTTCTCTATCGATTCCCGGCCACCACACAAACGCTCTGGCTAAGTTCTTCACTTTTACCCCTCCCAGATGACTCTCATGAAGCTCATTGAGCACTCTATCCTTCAATTTGGGTGGAATTGCATCAAGGTTCCTCGGGACACTGACAGCTGTTCTCTTCTCGGCGAGAATGCTGGCAACAGTGGTTCGCCATGTGCTGGCCATCCCTTCACCATTAAATCATAGACCCTGGAGAGTGTCGGGTCATTTCGTGTTTCCTTTTCTATGTTTGCATTCGTCACAGGTAGACATTCAACTATGGTCGAGTGGAATATCTCCACAGGACCACTGCAGGTGCTTCTTCCACCGTCGGCAACGGTAGGCGCGACAATCCATCAGCATTCCCATGCTGTTTAGTTCCTTTGTACTCTGTCATATTGGTGTGCCCCTAGGAAAAGGGACCACCTCTGTAGCCGTTGTGCTGTCATTATCGGGACGCCCTTCTTAGGGTTGAAAATGGAGACAAGAGGTTGATGATCAGTTAGTAGAGTAAATTTCTGTCCGTGCAGGTAGTGATTGAACTTCTTCACACCCCACACCAGGCTGAGGGCCTCTCTGTCAATCTGGGCGAAGTTACGCTCGGCTGAAGTTAACGAGCGTGACGCAAAAGCTATCGGCCTCTCTGAACCATCAAGGAATTTAAGTGACAGTACCGCTCCAACGCCGTAGGGAGTCGCATCACACGCCAGTCTTATCAGTAGTGATGGGTTGTAGTGAGCCAATACTTCTCTTGAAGTGATCAGGTCTTTACACTTCTGAAAGGCCCGCTTACATTCATTGCTCCATTTCCATGCTACTCCAGTTTGTAGCAGGGCGTTCAGTGGGTGCAGAATTGTGGACAAATTCGGCAAAAACTTATGGTAGTAATTCACCAATCCGAGGAATGACCTCAGTTGCGACACATTTTCAGGCGCTGGAGCCTTAACTACCGCTTCAATTTTGTCAGGGGACTTATGTAACCCCTCTTCATCAATCATGTGGCCACAATACGATATTTGTTTCTTAAAAAACTCGCACTTGGGGCGATTGGCTCGTAGCCCATTTTCTCTTAGTCTAGTGAGCACCTGCTCTAGGTTGGCAAGGTGTTCACTGTCATTTTCACCTGTCACTAGGATGTCGTCCAAGTAACACTGAGTCCCCGGAATCCCTTGCAGGACTTGTTCCATCGCTCTTTGCCATATAGCCGGAGCTGATGCTACTCCAAATACCAGTCGATTATACTGGTAAAGACCTTTGTGAGTGTTTATCGTGAGATATTTCCTAGAGGATTCTTCAACCTCCATCTGCAAATACGCTTGCGCTAGGTCAATTTTTGTAAAACGTTTCCCTCCAGATAGTGAGGCGAAAATATCTTCTATCCTCGGAAGAGGACACTGTACTGTGTGAAGGACTGGGTTCACAGTCACCTTGAAGCCCCCACAGATGCGAACCTTCCTTGGCTCCTCAGACTTATTGTTTAACGTTTTCTTCATGACAGGAACGATGGGTGTCGCCCACTCGCTCCAGTCTACCTTAGATAACACGCCTGCATTCTCCAGATTCTCCAGCTCTGCCTCGACGGCTGGGCGAATTGCATACGGTACCGGTCTTGCTTTGAAAAACTTGGAAATTGCATTCTCTTCTATTTTTATCGAGGCGGTTACGCCTTTAAGAGTTCCCAGTTCTTGTTGAAATACCTCTTTAGCATTAGCTAAGATTTTTGACAATCGTCCAGGTGTGACGTCGTCATCCTTTTTACCAGCCACAGTCAGTGCCTGAATGGAGTGCCAGTCTAAACTTATCTTTCTGATCCATTCACGTCCCAATAACTGTGGTCCACCATCTTGCAGTATGTACAGATACAATTTCTGTATTTCCTTGCCGTTGTAGTCGACAGGCACCCTTATTTTCCCTCTGGGGTGTACTTTCTGCCCCGTATATGTCTTCAAGACAATGGATGTGTCTTTCAAGGGTATGTGTGAGAATAGCCGCTCGTAGTCTCGTCGATTCATGACGGTCAGGGCTGATCCTGTATCCAATTCCATTTTGACTTGGGACCCTGCTATCGTGAGGGTGACCCAAATGGTTCGGTGATCCTCTTTTGCGATTACGTTGTGTAGTTTGAGACAGCTTAGCCTCTTGTTCCCAGATTCACTATCGCTCTTCTGGTCTTTGGAACTACTGTCCGTCATCTTTTGTACTTTCCTGTACTTTTCCTTAGTAGTCTTTTTGTTGTTGTTAGTCTTCTTCCTGGACCTGCAAACTCGTGCAATGTGTCCCATCTTTCCGCATTGCCTGCATGTTTTGTCCTTGAACCAGCAGTCCTTCTGGTCATGGGTTGTTCTGCCGCAGCGATAACATTTTTCAAATCCCTGTGTCATTTCATGGGTGCCGTATTCCTGTGGCTTTTGCTGTATTTCCGCAGCTCCCCTTGCTGCTGCTTCGTACGATACTGCCACGCTGAAAGCCTTATCTAGCGTCAGCTCTTTCTCTGAGAGTAACCTCTTCTGGGTTCCTTCACTCAGGAGTCCACAGACAAATTTGACCCGTAGGGTATCTGCCAGTCCTGCTCCGAACTGGCAGTGCTTTGATAGCTTGCGTAGTTCCGTAAGGTAATCAGCATTGCTCTCATCTTTATGCTGATTTCTCTTGTGGAATTTAAATCTTTCTGCTATCAGCAGCGGTGTAGGATTTAGGTGTTCCTGTAGGATATCAACAATTTCGTTTAAACTCTTCTCCATCGGTTTGACTGGAGTGATCAGGTTCCGCAATAGGCCGTACGTTCTTGCGCCCATTAAGTTTAGTAGTACCGATGCCTTTTTCTCATCGGCTACTTCATTTGCCTTGCAATATACTTCGACTCTTTCCACATACGTGGTCCAGTCTTCTATTTCATTATCGAAGGCAGTGATATTGCTAGTCTTCGGCACCTTGGAGATCTAAGGTGGCGCCTCCCGCGCTTTGCCTTCTTCCCCGATTGAACAAAATGGCGCCTCCCGCGCTTTGCCTTCTTCCCCGATTGAACAAAATGGCGCCTCCCGCGCTTTTCCTTCTTCCCCGATTGAACAAAATGGCGCCTCCCGCGCTTTTCCTTCTTCCCCGCTGGATTAAGATGGCGCCTCCCGCGCTTTCTGTCTTTTCCGCTGCTGCCAACGCTGTTGCTGGTGTTTTTATGCCTTGATGGCGACGCCCTATGGTCTTCGCGAGCTTCCCCCCGCGCTGCTGCCAACGCCGCTCTCTGCAGCCCCCGTGGCAAACTACAGCTCCTCGCGGCTTTCTGCGCTTCTAATTTCTTTTTCTTTTATTTTAATTACTGTTCCCATCGTCAGAGCAGACCCTATGGGACACTTTCCTCCCTCTTCTCGGGTCTGTACACTGCCCAGCTTCGTAGCACCGGCCGCGCCCTGTGTGCTCCACCCTCTCTCTCTCTCTCCTCTTCCCGACAACGCTGCTCGGCCCTGTTGAAAAGCCACCCGATCGAGCTCTAGCCCGACGCAGCCCAGGAAGAATCAGTGTACTACCTGCCACCAGCCCGATTAGCTGGAACACCATAGACTGGAGAACCAAGCCCAGCTCTTGACAGCCTCTCCTGCAAATCTTCGAATTCGATGAATCAGAGGGCGGTTGCCCACAGTCGACGCCCGTTTCTTCTGTTTGTTTTTTTGGGGATTTCTTCCTTCTGGCTTTGGCCTCTAATAACTTCGCTTCAGGGATGGATCCCCGTGAGGTGGTGCAGAACTGTAGGTAAGTTCGGATCTGTTCGTCGCCAATGTAATGTCCGTGTGTAATTGAGACACGGACTGCAGAAGTTGGTTATAACAGGTGTTTACTGAATGGGACACAAAACTGGAACTACTAATACAAAATTACTGCACAGGCATATATACAGGGGTGGTCACTACTGGTACTGCAGTAGACAGGGGCTGCAGAATATAGTTCCTTCTTCAAGGTACATAGACTACAGAAATGAGCAGAAAGAGCAAGTGACACATTGGGTGAGGTATTACAGGGAAAGAAAATCCATTATCCCAATCCACTGCTGTAACTATCGCAGGATAAGAATCACACTCCTCGGAATTCCTGGGATCAGACGATTAAGTTTTCCTAGCCAGTCTTAGGCACCCATTGTATTGGGGGGAGGGGGGGAGAGTGGGACACCGGGTGGGGGAGAGTGGGGCACTGGGGGGGGGAGGGGGGAGAGTGGGGCACGGGGGGGGGGGACAGTAGGGCACTGGGTGGGGGAGGGGGAGAGGTGGGGCACTGGGGGAGGGGGAGAGTGGGGCACTGGGGGGGAGGGGGGGAGGGGGAGAGTGGGGCACTGGGGGGGGAGGGGGAGAGTGGGGCACTGGGGGGGGAGGGGGGAGAGTGGGGCGCTGGGGGGGGAGAGTGGGGCGCTGGGGGGGGAGGGTGGGGCGCTGGGGGGGGAGGGGGAGAGTGGGGCGCTGGGGGGGGAGGGGGAGAGTGGGGCGCTGGGGGGGAGGGGGAGAGTGGGCGCTGGGGGGGAGGGGGGGAGAGTGGGGCGCTGGGGGGGGAGGGGGAGAGTGGGGCGCTGGGGGGGGAGGGGGAGAGTGGGGCGCTGGGGGGGGAGGGGGAGAGTGGGGCGCTGGGGGGGGAGGGGGAGAGTGGGGCGCTGGGGGGGGAGGGGGAGAGTGGGGCGCTGGGGGGGGAGGGGGAGAGTGGGGGCGCTGGGGGGGGAGGGGGAGAGTGGGGCGCTGGGGGGGGGGAGAGTGGGGCGCTGGGGGGGGAGGGGGGAGAGTGGGGCGCTGGGGGGGGGAGGGGGAGAGTGGGGCGCTGGGGGGGGAGGGGGAGAGTGGGGCGCTGGGGGGGAGGGGGGAGAGTGGGGCGCTGGGGGGGAGGGAGTGGGGGCCTGGGGGGGGGGAGGAGTGGGGCGCTGGGGGGGGAGGGGGAGAGTGGGCGCTGGGGGGGGAGGGGGAGAGTGGGGCGCTGGGGGGGGAGGGGGAGAGTGGGGCGCTGGGGGGGGAGGGGGAGAGTGGGGCGCTGGGGGGGGAGGGGGAGAGTGGGGCGCTGGGGGGGGGAGGGGGAGAGTGGGGCGCTGGGGGGGGGAGGGGAGAGGTGGGGCGCTGGGGGGGGAGGGGGAGAGTGGGGCGCTGGGGGGAGGAGTGGGGGCGCTGGGGGGAGAGTGGGGGGGAGGGGGGGGAGGGGGAGAGTGGGGCGCTGGGGGGGGAGGGGGGAGAGTGGGGCGCTGGGGGGGGAGGGGGAGAGTGGGGCGCTGGGGGGGGGAGGGGGAGAGTGGG
>NC_140996.1:1747721-1859638 GCF_052327205.1 Somniosus microcephalus | reverse complement strand
CCTCCCCCTCCCCCTCCCTCTCCTCCTCCTCCCCCTCCCTCTCCTCCTCCTCCCCCTCCTCCTCCTCCCCCTCCCTCTCCTCCTCCTCCCCCTCCCTCTCTCCTCCTCCCCCTCCCTCTCCTCCTCCTCCCCCCTCCCTCTCCCTCTCCTCCTCCCTCTCCCCCCTCCCTCTCCTCCTCCCTCTCTCCGCTCCCTCCCTCCTCTCTCTCCTCTCCCCCTCCCCTCCTCCTCCTCCCTCTCCTCGCTCCCCCTCCCTCTCCTCCTCCCTCTCCCGCTCCCCCTCCCTCTCCTCCTCCCCCTCTCCCCTCCTCCTCCTCTCTCCTCCTCCCCCTCCCCCTCCTCCTCCCTCTCCCTCTCCCCCTCCCCCTCCCCCTCCCTCTCTCCCCTCCCCCTCCCCCTCTCCCTCCCTCCTCCCCCTCCTCTCCTCACCTCCCCTCCTCCCTCTCCTCCTCCTCCCTCCCCCTCCCTCTCCTCCTCCCTCTCCTCCTCCCCCTCCCCTCCCACCTCCCTCTCTCTCCTCCTCCTCTCCCCTCCTCTCTCTCCTCCTCCCCCCTCCCCCCTCCCTCTCCTCCTCCCCCCCCTCCCCCTCCCTCTCCTCCTCCCCCCCCCTCCCCCTCCCTCTCCTCCTCCCCCCCCTCCCCCTCCCTCTCCTCCTCCCCCTCCTCCTCCTCCCCCTCCTCCTCCTCCCCCTCCCTCTCCTCCTCCTCCTCCCCTCCCTCTCCTCCTCCTCCTCCCCCTCCCCCTCCCCTCCCTCTCCTCTCCCCTCTCCTCCTCCCTCCTCCCTCCCCTCCTCCTCCCTCCTCCTCCCCCTCCCCCTCCCTCTCCTCTCCCCTCCCCCTCCCTCTCCTCCTCCCTCCTCCTCCCTCCCTCCTCCTCTCCTCCCTCCCCCTCCCCTCCCTCTCCTCCCTCCCTCCTCCCCCTCCTCTCCTCCTCCCCTCCCCCTCCCCCTCCCTCTCCTCCTCCCTCCTCCCGCTCCCTCTCCCTCTCCTCCTCCTCCCCCTCCCCCTCCTCTCCTCCTCCTCCCCCTCCCTCTCCTCCTCCTCCCCCTCCTCTCCCTCTCCTCCTCCCCTCTCCCCTCCCTCTCCTCCTCCCTCTCCCGCTCCCCCTCCCTCTCCTCCTCCCTCTCCCGCTCCCCTCCCCCTCCTCCTCCCCCTCCCCCTCCTCCTCCCTCTCCCCCTCCCCTCCTCCTCCCTCTCCCCCTCCCCCTCCTCCTCCTCTCCCTCTCCCCCTCCCCTCCTCCTCCCTCTCCCCCTCCCCCTCCTCCTCCCTCTCCCCTCCTCCTCCCTCTCCCCCTCCTCCTCCTCTCCCCTCCCCCCTCCTCCTCCCTCTCCCCCTCCTCCTCCCTCTCCTCCTCCCTCTCCTCCTCCCCCTCCTCCTCCCCCTCCCCTCCTCCTCCCCCTCCCCCTCCCTCTCCTCCTCCCCCTCCCCCTCCCTCTCCTCCTCCCCCTCCCCTCCCTCTCCTCCTCCCCCTCCCCTCCCTCTCCTCCTCCCCCTCCCCCTCCCTCTCCTCCTCCCCCTCCCCCTCCCTCTCCTCCTCCCCCTCCCCCTCCCTCTCCTCCTCCCCCTCCCTCTCCTCCTCCCCCTCCCCCTCCCTCTCCTCCTCCCCCTCCCCCTCCCTCTCCCTCCTCCTCCCCCTCCCCCTCCCTCTCCTCCTCCCCCTCCCCCTCCCTCTCCTCCTCCCCTCCCCCTCCCTCTCCTCCTCCCCCTCCCCCTCCCTCTCCTCCTCCCCCTCCCCCTCCCTCTCCTCCTCCCCCTCCCCCTCCCTCCCTCCTCCCCTCCCCTCCCCCTCCCCCTCCCTCTCCTCCTCCCCCTCCCCCTCCCTCTCCTCCTCCCCCTCCCCCTCCCTCTCCTCCTCCCCCTCCCCCTCCCTCTCCTCCTCCCCCTCCCCCTCTCCCTCCTCCCCCTCCCCCTCCCTCTCCTCCTCCCCCTCCCCTCCCTCTCCTCCTCCCCTCCCCTCCCTCTCCTCCTCCCCCTCCCTCTCCTCCTCCCCCTCCCCCTCCCTCTCCTCCTCCCCCTCCCCCTCCCTCTCCCCCTCCCCCTCCCCCTCCCTCTCCTCCTCCCCCTCCCCCTCCCTCTCCTCCTCCCCCTCCCCCTCCCTCTCCTCCTCCCCCTCCCCCTCCCCCTCCCTCTCCTCCTCCCCTCCCCCTCCCCCTCCCTCTCCCCCTCCCTCTCCCCCTCCCTCTCCCCCTCCCCTCCCCTCCCTCTCCTCCCCCCTCCCCCTCCCTCTCCTCCCCCCCCTCCCCCTCCCTCTCCTCCTCCCCCTCCCCCTCCCTCTCCTCCTCCCCCTCCCCTCCCTCTCCTCCTCCCCCTCCCCCTCCCTCTCCTCCTCCCCCTCCCTCTCCTCCTCCCCCTCCCTCTCCTCCTCCCCTCCCTCTCTCCTCCCCTCCCCCTCCCTCTCCTCCTCCCCTCCCCCTCCCCTCCTCCTCCCCTCCCCCTCCCCCTCCCTCTCCTCCTCCTCCTCCCCCTCCCTCTCCTCCTCCCTCTCCTCCTCCCCTCCCTCTCCTCCTCCCCCTCCCTCTCCCCCTCCCCCTCCTCCTCCCCCTCCCTCTCCCCCTCCCCCTCCCCCTCCCTCTCCTCCTCCCCTCCCCCTCCCTCTCCTCCTCCCCCTCCCCTCCCTCTCCTCCTCCCCTCCCCTCCCTCTCCTCCTCCCCCTCCCCCTCCCTCTCCTCCTCCCCCTCCCCCTCCCTCTCCTCCTCCCCCTCCCCCTCCTCTCCTCCTCCCCCTCCCCCTCCCTCTCCTCCTCCCCCTCCCCCTCCCTCTCCTCCTCCTCCCCTCCCTCCTCTCCTCCTCCCCTCCCCCTCCCCCTCCCCCTCCCTCTCCTCCTCCCCCTCCCCTCCTCCCCCTCCCCCTCCCTCTCCTCCTCCCCCTCCCCCTCCCTCTCCTCCTCCCCCTCCCCCTCCCTCTCCTCCTCCCCCTCCCCCTCCCTCTCCTCCTCCCCCTCCCCCTCCCTCTCCTCCTCCCCCTCCCCCTCCCTCTCCTCCTCCCCTCCTCTCCTCTCCCCCTCCCCCTCCCTCTCCTCCTCCCCCTCCCCCTCCCTCTCCTCCTCCCCCTCCCCCTCCTCTCCTCCTCCCCTCCCCCTCCCTCTCCCCCTCCCTCTCCTCCTCCCCCTCCCTCTCCTCCTCCCCCTCCCCCTCCCTCTCCTCCTCCCCTCCTCCCCCTCCCCCTCCCTCTCCTCCTCCCCCTCCCCTCCCCCTCCCTCTCCTCCTCCCCCTCCCCCTCCCTCTCCTCCTCCCCCTCCCTCTCCTCCTCCCCCTCCCTCTCCTCCTCCCCCTCCCCCTCCCTCTCCTCCTCCCCCTCCCTCTCCTCCTCCCCCTCCCTCTCCTCCTCCCCTCCCCCTCCCTCTCCTCCTCCCCCTCCCTCTCCTCCTCCCCCTCCCCCTCCCCTCCCTCTCCTCCTCCCCCTCCCCCTCCCCCTCCCTCTCCTCCTCCCCCTCCCTCTCCTCCTCCCCTCCCTCTCCTCCTCTCCCTCTCCCCTCCCCCCCCTCCCCCTCCCCCCCTCTCCCTCGCCCCTTCCCTATAATAGATTCCAGCATTTTCCCAAGTACTGATGTGAGGCTAACAGGTCTGTAGTTCGCCGTTTTCTCTCTCCCTCCTTTCTTAAATAGCGGGGTTACATTTGCTATTCTCCAATCTGCAGGAACTGTTCCAGAATCTATCAAATTTTGGAAGGTGACAAATGGCCACTATCCCAATGGCCACCTCTTTCAAAACCCTAGGATGTAGATCATCCGGTCCTTGGGAGTTATCGACTTTTAGTCCCATTAATTTTGCTACTATCTTTTTTTTTACTAATAATTTCTTTAAGTTCCTCATTCTTGCCACACCCTTGGTTTTCTCGTATTTCTTGGAGGTTTTTTGTGTCTTCCTCCGTGAAGACAAAAACAAAGTCATTTATTTAATTTCCCTGCCATTTCCTCATTCCCCATTATAAATTCTCCCGTCTCTGACAGTAAAGGACCTACATTTACCTTTGCCAGTCTTTTTCTTTTCACATACCTATAGAAGCTTTTACAATCTGTTTTTATATTTTTGCTAGTTTGTGCTCATATTCCATTTTCCCTTCATCAATTTCTTGGTCCCCCTTTGTTGATTTCTAAAAAGATCCAAAATCAGGCTGACCGCTTTTTCTGGCAACTTTATAAGCTTCCTCCTTTGACTTAATACCAACTTTAATATATTTTGTTAGCCATGTTTGGATCACTTTTCCTTTTGGGTTTTTATGCCCTAGAGGAAATATATGTTGGTTGCAAATTATCCATTATTTCCTTGAATGTTAGCCATTGTATGTCCACCTTCATACCTTTTAGTGTGGTCTCCCAATCTACCATGGCCAACTTGTCCCTCATCTCCTTGTAGTTTCCTTTGTTTAGATTGAAGACCTTAGTTTCAGATTGGACTACATCACTCTCAAACTTAATATAAAATTCAATCATATTATGGTCACTTGTCCCTAAAGGCCCCTTTACCACAAGATTACTGATTAGCCCTTTCTCATTACACAGTACCAGATCCAGAATAGCCTGTTCCCTGGTTGGTTCCTCCACATACTGATCCAGGAAACCATCTCGCATGCATTCCAAGAATTTGTCCTCCACACCATTAGTGGTAATTTGATTTGCCCAGTCAATATGTAGATTAAAGTCCCCATGATTACTGTATTGCCTTTGTTACATGCACTTCTAATCTCTTGATTGATACTGTGCCCTACATTACCACTACTGTTTGGTGGCCTATACACAACTCCCACCTATGTTTTCCGCCCTTGCTGTTTCTTAGCTCCACCCAAATTGATTCCAGTTCTACATCATGATCTGCCAAGCCAAAATCTTTTATCTTTACCGTACCGATCTCACCCTTATTAACAGCGCTACGTCACCTCCTTTTCCTTTTTGTCTGTCCTTCCTAAATGTTGAGTACCCTGGAACATTCAGTTCCCAGCTTTGGTTACCCTGCAACCATGTCTCTGTAATGGCAATTACATCATACCCATTTACTTCTATTAGTGCCATTAATTCATCCACCTTGTTGCGAATGCTACGTGCATTTAGATAAAGTGCCTTCAACTTTGCCTGTTTAATATTTTTTCTGCACTTTGACCCTCTTTACTGTTGGCCTTTGTTTCTGCTCACTACTAGTTTTGCTGACTACTTTTCTAACTTGCACTTCCAGCTTTGTTTCTCTCTGTTCTGGGCCCACACTTAGGTTCCCAGCCTCCTGACAAACTAGTTTTAAATCCTTCCCAACAGCACTAGCAAACCCCCCTGCGAGGATATTGGTCCCGGTTCTGCTGAGGTGTAACCCGTCCAGCTGGTACAGGTCCCACCTTCCCCAAAATCGGTCCCAATGCCTCAGGAATTTAAATCCCTCCCTCCTACACCATCTCTCCTGCCACGCATTCATCTGGTCTATTCTCCTATTTCTGCTCTCGCTAGCACGTGGCACCGGGAGTAATCCTGAGATTACTACCTTTGAGGTCCTGCTTTTTAATTTATTTCCTAGCTCCCTATATTCTGCTTGCAGGACCTCGTCCTCTTTCTACCTATGTCGTTGGTACCGATATGAACCACGACCTCTGGCTGTTCACCCTCCCCCTTCAGAATGTAATATAAGCCCAGGATCCTGTGTGCTTTTTAACAGCTTCTCAGCTTGTCCTTCCACCTTCAAGGACTTGTGTACATACACGCCCAGGTCTCTCTCTTCCTGCACCCCCTTTAAAATTGCACCATTTAGTTTATATTGGTTCTCCTCATTCTTCCTACCAAAATGTATCACTTCACATTTCTCTGCATTAAAATTCATCTGCCCACTCTACCAGTCTGTCTGTGTCCTCCTGAAGTCTCTTACTATCCTCCTCACTGTTTACTACATTTCCGAGTTTTGTATCCTCTGCAAACTTGGAAATCATGCCCTGTACCCCACATCCATTCCTATCTATACCACTCCTGTCGTTCCAAATCAGCGTATCCTACTGTGTGACTGGGGATCTATTAGTTCCTTAAATTTTTTCTAAATTTCAACAAACCTTTCCCAAGTGGACGTGTTTGGACTGTACTCAGGCGGTTGATGAATGTGCAATGGTAAACTATTTAAAAATCTGCGGTCACGTTTTGTGTTCCAACAGATTTCTGCTTTCTGAGTGAGGTGGGATATAAAAACCTCATTAAAAATTCAATATCGCCTCAAATTAATTTGCAAAACATTTTGTAGATGATTTCCAAGTTTATCATAGGGAATATAGATTGGACATCGACCTCTGTTGCTTTCACCCCTCTGCTGTTTTGTGCATCTCATCCTGTCCTGGGATATACCCTGTACCCTGACGGTTGGGTAGTTACAAACGTGTCGTGTTTTTGTTTTCATAGCTTGCGCTGGACACTCATCACTGGACATGGATAAACCACTTTGTGATATGGGGCTCGCTGCTGTTTTACATCATCTTTTCTCTACTCTGGGGAGGCATTATTTGGTAAGTCTGTGTAAATATGGGCTCACTGTAAAACAAAACGTTTAAGTGTATGTTTCCCCTTAATAAGGTTTTCAGAAGGACAGAGATTAGATCCAGTTTAAACAACAAAGTATTTGTTTCGCAAAGCTTATTATCTGCACAAATATATATTAGAAGAATTTAATTGATGGCGCTGGACAGCATTTGATGAACATGTAGTAGAGGTCAGTGTGATAAAAGTACCACATCCTTTTCCGTGTGTAATTGAGTTGAATGTACTTTCGGGCAGTCAGTGATGGAATGTTATCACGCCTCCCTATCAAGAATGTGTTTTATTTAAACACAGCTGCTTTCTCACCGAGTGCCATAGCTAAATGAAACCTTAACTTCCTTAAAAATGTATCTTGTTGGGTAAAGGAAAATTGAAACAAACAAAAGGAGACATCAGCAAAATACTGAGGATGTTGGAAATCTGAAAAAAACCCAGAAAATGCTGGAAACACTCAACAGGTCAGGCAGCATCTGTGGAGAGAGGAACAGAGTTAACGTTTCAGGTTGATGACCTTTCGTCTGAACTGGAAAAGGTCATCGACCTGAAACGCTAACTCTGTTTCCCTCTCCACACATGCTACCTGACCTGCTGAGTGTTTCCAGAATTTTCTGTTTCTATTATAAAAGGAGATATCAGTTGTGTGGGAATAAATATCGAAAATGAAACTGGAGCAGGTGACAAGGGCCATGAATAGCATTTATAGTAAATCAACCCCAAAATGTGTGGCCATTCCGTCAGCTTCAAACAGGTGGGACCTGTGGCCCTTGGGCCAACATCATCATCTTCCTCTTTACAGGGAGGGGGGACTCCATATTCACCTGGTCTAGCAAGCTTCAGCTTCTTTGGCAGGAGGGTGCCCCAGATGCACCCCAAAACTAAGAAGGGCCCACTACTCATGACTCCTTCCTCGACCCCACAAACTTTGACGGGGTCAGGGATGGAGACTGCAGGCAGGCATATCTTGTCAATGGATACGACTGGCCGATACTCCCGAGAGTTTCACGCCATTTCCAGTCATCAGACAACCGAGGTGAATCGGCTGCAGTCTAAAAGTAAAAGGCAGTTGGGCCCAAGGTCTCAGCAACTGGCCAAGGTAACAGTGCATTGAAGTCGGGCTATCTGTGCCTGGGATAACACATCGCTCAAAGCTGTCCATATGTGAAGACAGAGGACCAGATTTTCAGGGTGCCATGAGGCGGGCTTTTAGGCATGCGGGGGGCAAAAATCCCGAATTCGAGGATCCCGACACCATCCCGCCCAAAACTCGCCTCCACGTAAGTTTCAAGGGAGGCGGGTACCCGCCCCGCACTGGGACCCGCCAACCCGAGGCGGGAAGGGATTAGTGCCAATTAACTGCCCGTTAACAGGCAGTTTTTAGCCTAATCCCTATTTTGAGGGGTGTCTGTGGGATTCCCGACGGCTCCAAACCACGCCAGGTTAGAGCAGGCGGGCCATCGGGTTGAAGGACTTGGAGGGGTCAAGATGTCGGTGTTCAGGTGAGTGATGGGTGCATGAGTGCAAAGGTAAGTGTGTTTGGTGTGTCTAAAGTGTGTGAAGAAGTTTAAATTACCTGTACTTACCTTTACAGCCTTTCTTCCTGTAGGCGTCGGGAGTCCATCACTCAGCCGGAACTGAAAGCTGAACGGCTGCGATCTGTCAAAAGTGACAGCCTCAGCTTTCAGTGCCGGTGACAGCTCAAACTGAGTCTGTGTAGAAGGACTCAGGTTAGAAGTCAGACTGTCAGTGTTTGACAGCTTCAAACAGCTGTGAAACACTGATATTTCATCTGTCAAAAACTCTTGACAGATGAAATTTCAGTCTGTGACGTCACCTGTTGCCGGGTGGCCCTTAATTGGCCTGCTGAGCCCGCTGGGCGGGCTCAACAAGGTCAATCAAGGGAAAATCGCATCGATTGGCCGGACGTCGATGGAGGCGGGACTAAAACCTGAAAGTTGTAGTCCCGCCTCCTTCCCGACAGCTTAAAGAAAATCTAGCCCAGAGTGTTTCAACTGCAAGAAAACTGGGCATCTTGCGAAGGCGTGCCGACGGAAGAGTAAACCAACTGGCAATGCTAGAAGTAGAAATCACCAGACACTACATACCATTGCAGAGCAGCAGTAGGACGAGAGTTTCTGGAGAATCACGTCATCAGGAGCATGAAGGTATCTAACAGCGATTCGAGAGGTATCGTCATCCAAGTAGATGTCGCAGGAACCAGGATACCCATGGAATCAACACTGGCGCACTCGTGAGCGTAGTACCGGAATCGCTATATCGCGACAAGTTGCGTGAATATCGATTAGAGAAATCGAAGGTAGAGCTGCGAGGCTACTCAGGAGAGCAAATCCCTGTAGTCGCAAGTGTCACCATACCAGTGAAATACAAGGATCAGTGTCAGGGCTTGCCTCTCATAGTAGTGGCAGAAGACAAGCCTGCCTTGATAGGTAGAAATTGGTTGGGATCACTGAAGCTGGATTGGAATGAGATTTTTCATGTGGAAGTGAAATTTGCATCGAAAGATGATGTCATCAAGCAGTATCCGAAGGTGTTCAGCAAAATGGGCAGTGCGATCCAAGACTGCAAGGCGAGTGTCAGAGTGCAGAAGGACGCAAGACCAGTTTACTGCAAGCCACGTCCCGTACCATACGCACTCGAGGAGAAAGTTGAGCAAGAGCTCAAAAGTCTAGAAACTGAGAACATTATCTGAGTAATTGGGCTACACCCATTGTTGTTGTACCTAAGTCAGATGAGGTAAGATTGTGTGGTGATTATAAGGTAACCGTAAACCAGGTTCTAGAGTGTAATCTACCCAATACGTTGCCAAATTTGGGAGATTTGTTCACAACGCTGACAGGTGGCTAGATCTTTTCAAGGTTAGATCTCTCAAACGCCTACCTACAACTTGAGTTAGATGAAGAGTCCAAGTCATGCTTGACTATAAATACTCATCTAGGCCTATATCAGTTCAATAGGCTACCATTTGGGGTGTCTTCCACCCCTGACATATTCCAGGGGGTGATGAACCAAATTTTGCAAGGGATTGAAGGGATAGTGTGTTATTTGGATGACCTACTCATTTCAGCACCAAACAGGCAAATCCATAATGAGATGTTGAATGAAGTGCTCAAACGGCTACAGAAGCATGGGGTAGGACTGACAGCTCACAAGTGTGAGTTGTTTCAAAACTCAGTGGAGTACTTAGGGCACAGAGTGGACAAAGATGGTTTACATCCAACCAAGGAAAAGCTGGATACACTCAAATACACCCATTCCCAAGAATGTCTCTGAACTTCGATAATTTTTGGGTCTTTTGAATTATTACGGAAAGTTCCTCCCAAAGTTGGCTACATTGTTACACCCACTGAATGAGCTGTTGAGAAAATAGGTCCCTTGGAAGTGGTCAAAAGAATGCGACACAGCATTCAAAGAGTGTGAAAGCCAGTTAGTAGAGAGTACCAGGTTAGTTCACTATGATGTATCTAAGGAGATCAAGCTAGCATGTGACGCCTCTCTGTAGAGAGTTGGGGCAGTGATCTCTCATGTACTAGATAGTGGGGAGGAGCGACCAATGGCTTTTGCTTCACGCACTCTCAGTGCCAGTGAACGGAATTATGCGCAGATCGAAAGGGAAGCTTTGACATTGATTTTTGGGGTCAAGGAGTTTCACAAATACTTGTTTGGTTGTAAATTTACCATAGTTACTGACCATAAGCCTCTGACAGCAATTCTCCATCCAAAGTCCCCAGTTCCAACCTTAGCTGCAGCCCGAATGCAGAGATGGGCTTTGATTTTGTCAACGTATATGTATGACATTGAGTACAGGTGATCAGCTGATCACAGTAATGCTGATGCTATGTCCAGGTTGCCATCCCCATCACAAGTTACACCCAATAGGGAAGAAGTGTTCTATTTCTCGTACAGTGATGAGCTGCCAGCCACAGCTGAAGAGATTGGTAGGGCAACCAAACGTGACCCAATTATGTCAAAGGTGCATGATTACATAGCAAATGGATGGTTAAACCAGGTATCAGAAGAAGATATCCATCCATACTTCGTTCGTAGAAATGAATTGTCAGTGGATAAAGATTGTATCATGTGGGGAGCAAGAGTGGTTATCCGAAATAGGTTCAGGTCTAAATTGTTAGGAGATCTTCATGACCAGCATCTGGGAACGTGTTTAACCAAGTGTTTTGCACGCAGTTACTTATGATGGTCAGGTTTAGATAAAGAGATAGAGTATATAGTCAGTCAGTGTACAACATGTCAATTGGTGAGCGAGAAACCACCATTAGTACCATTACAGCCATGGAAATGGCTTCCCAGAGTGCGGCAAAGGTTACATGTAGATTTTGCTGAGCTAGAAGGACAGCAATTGTTCATAGTGATAGTCACTCGAAGTGGGTAGAGGTATTTCCGATGCGGACAATAACAACAAGCAAAACACTAGACAATTTGCGAATATTATTTTCTTCATACGGCCTCCCAGAAGAAATTGTGTCTGATAATGGGCCGCAATTTTGTTCAGAAGAGTTCACACAGCTCATGAGCAGAAATGGTGTGAAACATACCAAAGTTTCACTGTACCACCCTGCTTCAAATGGTGTAGCAGAGCACACAGTCCAAATTGCCAAACGTGCCCTCATCAAGCAAATGTTAGATCCAAAACATTTGGGTGTTCTTGTACATGAGTCACTGAAAGTGAATGTGCAGGTGCAGCAAGCCATTAGGAAGGCAAATGGAATGCTGGCCTTCATTACAAGAGGATTTGAGTACAGGAGTAAAGAAGTCTTACTCCAATTATATAGGGTCTTGGTGAGACCATACCTGGAGTACTGTGTACAATTTTGGTCTCCTTACCTAAGGAAGGATATACTTGCCATAGAGGGAGTGCAACGATGGTTCACGAGATTGATTCCTGTGATGGTCTGTCGTATGAGAAGAGATTGAGTAAAGTAGGCCTGTATTCTCTTGAATTCAGAAGAATGAGGAGGGACCTCATTGAAGCATACAAAATCATTACAGGGCTTGATAGGGTGGATGCTGGGAGAATGTTTCACTTGGCTGGGGAGTCTAGAACCAGGAGCCACAGCCTCAGGATAAAGGGTAGGCCATTCAGGACTGAGATGAGAAGAAATTTCTTCACACAGAGGGTGGTGAATCTTTGGAATTCTCTACCCCAGAGGGCTGTGGAGGCTCGGTCATTGGGCCAGAAATTCCAGGCCAGAAGCGTGAGTGCGGTCGGCTTACTCACGCTTCTGGCCGTTGGAAATGCCGGCATTCAGCATGAACAGCGCATGCGGGGAACGCCGGCATTTCCAGACCTCGAGCGCGTGCGACTGCACAGGCAGCGCTTGCGCAGTGAACTTCGTGGATTTCATTCATGAAATCCGTGAGGTTAAGTCCTTAGAAGTTACACTGAAAAAAAGCAAGTGTAAAGTGGTTCATTGGCTGCGGAGGAAGATATATTTTATCGTGGAGCTTTTGAAATGCAATATTTTTGTTTGGGAAAGGGAGGGAAGTTATTTTAAGAAATTTTAAGTAAGTTTTAAAGTTAAAATTTTTTTTTTTTTTTTAAAGGGTTTTCAGAACGGTAGGTAGAAGGAGCAATTGTGGCTGTGTGAATGGAATGTGAGAATGAGTTATGTATGTATGTCCACATATATTCCTTTACGTATATGTATGTATGTTTTATATTCCTTTACTATGAATGTATGTTTTTAATTATGATTTTCCAATAAGTTACTTTCTCTGAAAGTCATAATTAAATAATACATTCATACACATAAGTAAAGGAATATATACATAACACGCAAAGGAATATATACAGACATACATACTTTCAGAAGCTCCACGATAAGAAATATCTTCCTCTGTAGCAACTGCACCCATGCTTTTTTCATGTGTAAGTTGTAATGACTGGACCTCACTGAAAGCATTAATGAAAGCGGCGAATTATACTGCGCACGCGCTGCCTGTGCAGTCGCACGCGTTCTGCCTCTGAACCCCTTCGTTCAGAGGACAGAAAATGCCGGTTTTCCCCACATGCACTGTGCATGCTGAAAACCGGCATTTCATCCGGCCAGATGCGTAAGTACCCCGACCGTACTAGCGCATTTGGAAGGGAATTATTGGGCCAACATTTTACATGTCAATAAAATAAAAAATTTAACACTTGCACGACTTGCCCCCTCGCATCTGCGACTGAGGGTCCAAGGAGGTGCATTGCGCAAGAGGTCATCATCGCACGTATCCTCACACTGTTCCCTTTGGGGAACTGTATGAAGTGGTGGAAGGATTTATGGCCGTGATTAACGCTCATTCCGTGACCGTAACCATCTTTGAACCAGCCATTAGGGTGGTTAGTCCTATGGCGGGAGGGTTTTACGGGCTCCCACAACCCATCTGAGGGGGGGGGGGCCACCAACACCCACGGACGCAAGTATCCCGCTGGATGTCCACCCAGAATTTAAAGTTGGAGCTCCGACTCCACTTGCCGGGACTGTCTGGAGTGGGGTTCAAAACCCTACTCCTTCTGGCCCAGCGGCGGGGATGCTTACTGCTACGCAAAAGGCCCACTCCGCACAAAAGGTGACACCCATACGTTTCCTGCGCCTTTTCCCTCCCCGTGACTGGAGCCCTATGCTGCCATTTCACGTTGCTAATCGGATTGGGCGTTTGTCATAGCGGTAGGATCCCCGCCGCTGGGCCAGATCAGGGTAGGGTTTCGAACCCCGCTCCAGACAGTCCCGGCAAGTGGAGTCGGAGCTCCGGCTCTAAATTCTGGGTTGACATCCAGTGGGATATTTGCGTCCGTGGGTGTGGGTGGCCCCCCCTCCTTGTATAGCTTGTGGGAGCCCGTAAAACCCTCCCGCCATAGGACTAACCGCCCTAATGGCTGGTTCAAAGATGGTTACGGTCACGGAATGAGCGTTAATCACGGCCATAAATCCTTCCACCACTTCATACAGTTCCCCAAAGGGAACAGTGTGAAGACACGTATGACGACGACATTGCTAAATAAATAAATGGAATTAAAAAAATTCTTTTAGGGCTTTTAAAAGTCTTTAAATTGCTTTAATTCTCTTTAAAACTACTTCAGATTACTCAAAATAATGTAAACATTTTAAAAAGTTTATAAAAGTTACCAAAATCTTCAAAAAACTTCCAAAAACCTATTTAAACTGCTGCTTTGCATGTAAAAAAGCAAAGCAGCTTGACAGAAACATTGGGGGCGTGTCCAGTGAAACTGAGACCTCAAGGGGCGTGTCTCACTTACACTGCACGCTCCTGGGTCCGCGCTGGCTGCACTCCTGGGCGGCGTGACGTCATACGCTGCCCAGGAATGTGCTTTCTATTTCTCCAAGTTCAGGCGTCCCTGGAGCTGATCGGCAGGAGCGCGGGGTAAGTGCAAATACGGGGCTTGCACGCGCTGCAAGCCCCGTTCTGGAATTTCTGGCCCATTGGGTATATTCAAAACAGAAGTCGATAGATTTCTGACTAGTAAGGGCATCAAGGGATATGGCGATAGGGCCGGTGAATGGAATTGAGGCAGAAGATCAGCCATGATCTAGTTGAATGGCGGAGCAGGCTCGAAGGGCCGAATGGCCTACTCCTGCTCCTATTTCTTATGTTCTTATAAAACGAAAGAAACGTCAGTTGTAGTTGGACCACAAACTGGCAAATTTTCTGATTACCTATCGGAATACTCCTCATACGACTACTGGTAGAAAACCAGAAGAGTTGTTTCTCAAACGACAGCTACGAAGCAGGTTCTCGTTGTTAAAGCCAAACTTGGCACAGTCTGTAGAAGAGAAACAATCAAGGCAGAAAGAGAGTCATGATTGTATTGATTTCTTTGTGGGTTCAATGACGAGACATTTATGAAAGAGAATGACTTTTAATCTAAAGCTTGTTCAACTCTTTTATACAGCTTTTACAGGAGACACGATGCTTGTGATGCATCTAGAACGAAACCGAAACTAAACTAACTGCCTTGCTTCTCTCGGTCACATGCCCTCTGCTGGTCAGGCACAAGCAATCAATACATGCAAACATGCTATTAAGGCATCATAATCGAACAGGCAAATACCATCTCTATTTGCTGATATCATTACAATGATATAGGTAGAGTTAGAGAGAGAAGTGTGAAGTTGAACCAGAAGGTTAGAGTGAAGAACCATCACCATAAATGGTTAAAGTGGTTACCAGGAAAAGTAGTGAAGATAGGTGGCCTTCGCACATATTTGGTCAAGATTTTTGATCATGGAAAGGTTAGGTTTGTTCACATTGATCATATCTTACCTACAGATGTGGAAGGAGTTGAAAGCTGGGATGATTCAATTTAATCTGATGAGTCAGATAGTCTTGTTACAAGTACAGTACCAGTAGCAAATCCTACATCAGGCGTAACAAAAACAAATCCAAGACAAAGTCAGAATTTAAGTCTGAGCCTGAGTCAGGCAGACAAACAGTCTGAAAGTGTAAAGAGTCCAAATGTAGATCAAGGTCAGCCCTTGGAGAAAAATGCTTCTCAGGCTCAGCCTAGAATGAGTGAAAGTTCTGTTCAAGATAGAAGGTATCCTCTTCAAAATAGAAAACCAGTGGTAAAGTTTAATCTGTAAATATGGAAAATAAGTTCATATATTTTGTTTGTGTAACAGAATTCTATAGTAGAATTTAGAAACATAAAATGGATTCCATTTGAGAAATGTATACCAAGAGTTGTGTATACCATGTAAGTCATGTACAATGATTATTTACTTTGATGAACTTCTTCAATAAGGAGGGAGAATTGTAATAGTGCCACCTGGTGAACTACTGATGTATATTAATAATAAAGCATGGGCAGTACATTTCTTACTGGAAGCCATGTTGTGCAGTTGTATATATATGCTGTGTCCCAAGATATCACTCTGTTTAACTACTTAAAAAGCTAAAGGGAAGTTGATGGTATTCTGCACCCATTTCAAGCTGGATTTGAGCAGTAATTATGTGCACAGTGCAGCATACAATGCTGGCAAACCTGTGAATATGGTGCAGCAAATGAAACATTGGGTCTTTAGATTACAGACAGGTGTGAGCTGGAAGTATGCCCTGCCGTTGTTTATTCACATCTTATTATCTCTAAAGCAGATTTTTCTGTCTCTTCTTTTCCTTGATGATGTTTGTTTTCTTCTCAGGCCTTTTCTGAATTACCAGAGAATGTACTATGTCTTCATGCAGATGCTCTCAACAGGGCCGGCCTGGTTTGGGATTATCCTGCTAATAACAGTCAGCCTCCTTCCGGATGTAGTTAAAAAAGTGATCTGCAGGCAGCTTTGGCCAACAGCAGCGGAGAAAGTTCAGGTAACGTTCAGTGGGTGGCATCAGAAGTTAACAGTAATTGAGAGCAGCAATTGCTGTCTGAGTGTGCAATACATCGCAACTGGCAATGAACATATTGATGCTTTTCATTCAGGTAAAAGACAAAAATAGACTGTGGGAGAAATGTTGTTCAGTGTTTCACTAAACTCACAGCTGTTTGGTACCCAACAGATTAATTGAGCGTTAAGTTTAAAGAATGTGGATACATACTGAATTGTATATTACTTTTAATTATGCGGCACTCAGAGAGCAAATAGCCATTACTCTGTGATTGGCAGATAGCTGTAGCTCAGACAGTTTAGCCCTGAATTTCCTCAGGCCCTGGGGAGTAATCTGGGCAAGTGAGGGATGGGAAATAGGATCAGACAAAGTTGACATTAGGTCTAATCCCCAGAGCAGACGCTGAGAGTTTCCTCTGAGGGAAGTGCGGAGTGGGCAGTAGTTTCAGCTGCCGTTAGAATCCTGTGTGCAAAGGAGGCAGGGCCGGTGGGTCAACATTTGCTACTGCTGTGTCTGCCCCGAATGAATTGGGCACCAGCAAGATACTGGTGTTCGGTTGTGTGGAGCAGCATAAGTGAGGCCCGCAGGATGTGCCAAACTCGGGTCAGGTCCTGGAAGGAACACACCTGTATAAAGGGGACAATTTCAAATTGAAACTACTGTTTAAACCTGCTGCTACCTGCTTAGCTCTCAAGCAACTAGCAAGTACCTCATTTTGTTCCCCTGCACCTCCCTGGCAGGTGCTCAAGATGTACCAATACTAGCACAATGCCTACTTATATTTTGATTTCCTGGCCCCAGAAACTCTCAGCAGGGTTGCACGCGGAGTCAGGATCCCAGGTCAACGGCAGGGTTGCAGGTCGTCAGAAGGATTACAGTTTGTAGGTTGTTAGCAGGGTTAAAGTCGTAGGTTGCCAGCAGGATGCGATTCCAGCTCGGCCATAGTTACCGTGGAAAAGTGGGATGGTCGGTTTTTGTCCCGATTATTTCTGATATTCTTGCGTCAAAGAATTGGATAGAATCCCTCGGGAATTTGAAGCACTTTTGCTTCTTCGTTATATCCATTACAAGTGGGTCCAAGTGTAGTGTTGAAGTTAAACTGCCTGTGGTTGAACTTCACTAATTAAAGAAACCCAGAACACTTGCCCTACATTAGTAGAAATAAACATTCACACCAACCTTACCTTGTTGAATAGCCTCAATTGCCTCTCAAATTGGCTCCAATGTTCTGCTAGCTTTTTGTCCAATGCTGTAGCAATAGGTTGTACTTGCCGCTGGACTGCTTCTGCTGCTGATGTTGCTCAACGACCTTTGCTATGCCAGTACCTGCTCAGGTCTTGTGGCCATGGACTCTGCTCCACTCCATACTGCCTTTCTGATATTCCTCATCACTGGCTGGCTCTTCATGCTGCCCAACAACTTCCTCATCTCCACCAGTCTCCTGAATTACTCTTCTACCTTCTTCAGCTTCCTGGTCTTCAGTACTCTAGCCTCCTGGATTTTACTCCGCCTCCTCCATTGGTCTCTGGATCTTCTGATCTTCATTGCTAGCACCTGTAACTCCTTTGCAGCTCTGATGGACCCTGGATTTACTTGTGCTGGATCTACTGCCACTGGTTCTTAGTCGACTCTCCACTCCTTTATTGGCTCCCTGAATCCACTAGATTTTCCAGTTGCAACCTCTGCCAGTGCATTGGCTGACTGTCTGCTACCTTTGCCCTTCCCTTGCAAGTGTTCCCAAATCCACTTTTGCTCTTCTATCATCTCCAAACCAGACCTCTCTCCTTATGACTGATAGCTGCTCAAAGCTCTTCCTCACACCGTCTTCAAGTGGTGTACACTGCCTCCTGCTCCTCCCTCTCTCATTTGGGGCTATTTTATATACCCTCTTCTCTGCCCTCAGTTTTAAGCCTTCTTTTGTGTAAATCTCCATCTTACCATCAAAAAGTAATTCAGGCTTACTTTTGTAACCACTTGCCCCAAGTCACCTACTCTTATTCCCCTTTCTCTGGCCCTTCCTGGAATCTGCTCACTCATCCAACCTTTCAACTCCACCTTCTCCAACATCCAATGTTTAGTGATCCCAACTCCAACATCCATTACTCCTCAGTCTATTTTATCTCCTGCTGCCATCCCAGTCTTGAATCTTTGTAAATGAGTCATAGCTTTGCCTTGTGTCTTGCTTGGCATTCTCCGCCAGGCCCATTGTGACAGCCATCATTGCCTTTCTGTGAGTAGTAGCCTCAACTACCCATCCATCTTCTCTCCTTGTCCATCTCATCCAACATGCTCCTCAAGAGGTAATCTCTTCACCTTCCTTCTCATTCCAGTTACTCAACCCATTGCCCAGAGACCTCCAAGGACTCTGCTACCAGATCTACAATCATTAACCCTTTCTGTATTTCTCTCTAGAATGGTCACTCACTCACAAACAAGGTGCTCTCTGTCCATGAGCCATGACACTGACCTTCTGACACTGATCAAAACATGGCTCAGGGGGTGATGATTCCCTCTTTTCTGCACTGAAACAGCCACAAAAAAGCCACGAGTAACATTATATGTGACTGTTGTGCATTATCCCTCCTTTTGGATGAGTCCACAGCATTGGACACGATCAACCAAGCCATCCTTTCCAGTACCTCTGCTTTGTTGTCCAGCTCCATGGGGTAGCCCTCACATAGTTACAGTCCTTACTTTCTCAGCACCAGAGCATCCCCAGCATTAGCTTCCCTTCCCACCTCAGGAGTCCCCCAAGGATCCTTCCTTGGCCCCCTCCTCTTCCCCATCTACATGTTGCCCCTTGGTGACACCTTCTGCATAGAATCATAGAAAGTTACAGCACGGAAGGAGGCCATTTCGGCCCATCCTGTCCACGCCGGCCAACAAAGAACTGTCCAGCCTAATCCCACTTCCCAGCTCTTGGCTCGTAGCCCTGCAGGTTAGAGAATCCCAAGTGCACATCCAAATGTGGTTAGGGTTCCTGCCTCTACCACCCTTTCAGGCAGTGAGTTCCAGACCCCCACAACCCTCAGGGTGAGGAAATTTCCCCTCAAATCCCCTCTAAACTTTCCCCCAATTACTTTAAATCTGTGCCCCCTGGTTTTTGACCCCTCTGCTAAGGAAAATAGGTTCTTGTATCTACTTTATCTATGCCCCTCATAATTTTATACACCTCAATAAGGTCCCCCCTCAGCCTCCTCTGTTTCAAGGAAAACAGACCCAGCCTATCCAGTCTTTCCTCATTGCTAAGATTCTCTACTCCTGGCAACATCCTTGTAAATCTCCTCTGTACCCTCTCTAGTGCAATCACATCTTTCCTGTAATGTGGTGACCAGAACTGCACGCAGTACTCTAGCTGAGGCCTGACTAGTGTTTTATACAGTTGAAGCATAACCCCCCCCCCCCGCTCTTGTATTCTATGCCACGGCTAATAAAGGCAAGCATTCCGTATGCCTTCTTAACTACCTTATCTACCTGGCCTGCTACCTTCAAGGGTCTGTGGACATGCATTCCAAGGTCCCTTTGTTCCTCTACACTACTCAGTGTCCTACCATTTAATGTGTATTCCCTTTCCTTGTTAGCCCTCCCCAAATGCATTACCTCACACTTCTCCGGATTTAATTCCATTTGCCACTGTCCTGCCCACCTGTCCAATTTATTGATATCTTCCTGCAGTCTACAGCGTTCTTCTTTAGTATCAACCACACAGCCGATTTTAGTATCATCTACAAACTTCTTAATCATACCCCTATATTCAAGTCTTGATCATTGATATATATCACAAAAAGCAAAGGACCTAGTACTGAGCCCTGCGGAACCCCACTGGAAACAGCTTTCCAGTCACAAAAACACCCTTCGACCATTACCCTCTGCTTCCTGCCTCTGAGCCAGTTTTGAATCCAACTTGAACTTTGCCCTGGATTCCATGGGCTTTTAACTTCGTGACCAGTCTGCCATGTGCAACCTTATCAAAAGCCTTGCTGAAGTCCATATACACTACATCAAACACACTACCCTCATCTACCCTCCTTGTTACCTCCTCAAAAAATTCAATCAAGTTTGTCAGACACGACCCTCCCTTAACACATCTGTGCTGACTATCCTTGATTAATCCGTGTCTTTCTAAATGAAGATTTATCCTGTCCTTCAGAATTCTTTCCAATAAGTTTCCCACCACTGAGGTTAGGCTGACTGGCCTGTAATTACTTCGTCTATCCTTTTCTCCCTTTTTAAACAAGGGTGCCACATTAGCAATCCTCCAGTCCTCCAGCACCACACCTGAAGCCAGAGAGGATTGAAAAATGATGGTCAGGGCCTCTGCTATTTCCTCTTTTGCTTCGCTTAACAGCCTGGGATACATTTCATCCAGGCCTGGGGATTTATCCACTTTTCAAGCTGCTAAATCCCTTAATACTTCCTCTCACTATGTTTATTTCATCTAATATTTCACACTCCTTCCCCCTGATAGCAATGTCTGCTTCGCCCCTATCCTTTGTGAAAACAGACGCAAAGTATTCATTAAGAACCCTACCGACGTCTCCCGCCTCCACACACACATTACCCTCATGATCTCTAATAGGCCCTACCCTTTCTTTAGTTATCCTCTTACTCTTAACATATTTATAAAACATCTTTGGGTTTTCCTTGATTTTACTTGCCAAGAATTTTTCATGCTCTCTCTTTGCTTTCCTAATATCCTTTTTAATTGAACCCTTGACTTTCTGTACTCCTCTAAAGATTCTGGAGTATTTAGCCCGTGGTATCTGGCATACGCCTCCCTTTTTTTTCTTTATCCTACCCTGTATGTCCCTAGACACCCAGGGGGCTCTAGATTTGTTAGTCCCACCTTTTTTCTTTAAGGGCACATATTTGGTCAGAACCCTCCGGACCTCCTCCTCGAATGCCTCCCACTGCTCTGACACTGATTTACCTTCAAGTAGCTGTTTCCAGTCCACTATGGCTAAATCCCCTCTGAGTTTAGCAAAATTAGCTTTTCCCCAATTTAGAATTTTTATTCCTGGTCTATCCTTGTCCTTTTCCATAACTACCTTAAATCTAACAGAATTATGGTCACTAGCACCAAAATGTTCCCCCACTGATGCGCCTTCTACCTGCCCAGCTTCATTCCTTAAAACTAAGTCCAGAACCGCCGCCTCCCTTGTTGGGCTTGCTACATACTGGCTAAAAAAGTTCTCCTGGACGCAGGTGAGGAGTCAGCCTCGATATGTATGCCAATGATATGTAAAGCAATAGAAGCACTGCCTGGAGCTTGGGGTTCTCAGCAGCAGAGCTCTATTTGCATTGTGAAGACCAAAGCCATTGGGCTGGATTTTCATTTGGGAGGCAGGACTACAACTTTCGGGGTTGTAGTCCCGCCTCCATCGAGATGTGGCCAATCCACGTGATTTTAACTCGATTGACCTTGTTGAGCCCGCCCAGCGGGCTCAGCAGGCCAATTAAGGGCCACCCGGCAACAGGTGACATCACAGACTGAAATTTCATCTGTCAAGAGGTTTTGACAGATGAAATATCAGTGTTTCACAGCTGTTTGAAGCTGCCAAACACTGACAGTCTTACTTCTAACCTGAGTCCTTCTCCACAGACTCAGTTAGAAATCTCTCCTGCACAGAAAGCTGAAGGTAGTCACTTTGACAGTTCGCAGCCATTCTGCTTTCTGTGCCGGTGAGATGAGGGACTCCCAAGACCTAAAGGAAGGAAGGCTGAAAAGGAAAGAAAAGGTCATTTAAATTTCTTTAATCACTTTAGACACACCAAACGCACTTACCTTTGCACTCATACACACATCACTCACCTGAACACCGACATCTCGACCCCTCCAAGTCCTTCAACCCGACGGCCCGCCTCCTCTAACTTGGTGTGGTTTGGAGCCGTCGGGAATCCCACACTTCAACCTTAACAATAGGGATTAGGCTAAAAACTGCCTGTTAACTACCTGTTAATTGGCACTAATCCCTTCCTGCCTCGGGTAGGCGGGTCCCAGTGCGGGGCGGGTACCCACCTCCTTGGAAACTGGCATGGAGGCGGGTTTGGGTGCGGGATGGGGTCGGGACCCCTGATTTCAGGATTTTAACCCCCCACGCCTCCAATCCCGACTCCACGGCCCAATGAAAATCCTGCCTTTTGTCGTCAGTCCCCGCCACAAACTCTGTTCCCTAGCCATTGTCAACCTGGCAACTGTCTGAGGCTGAACCAGACTTTTCGCAACCTTGGTGTTGTATTTGACCCCGAGATGAGCTTCCGACCACACATCCGCGGCATCACTAAGACCCCCTACTTCCACCTCCAGAACATTGCCCAACTCCACCCCTGCCTCAGCTCATCTGCCGCTGAAACCCTCTTTCATGTCTTTGTTACCCCTAGACTTCACTATTCCAATGGTCGCCTGGCTGGCCTCCCACGTTCTACCCTCTGTAAACTTGAGGTCATCTAAAACTCAGCTGCCCGTGTCCTAACTCGCACCCAAGTCCCGTTCAGCCATCACCCCTGTGCTCATTGACATACATTATCTCCTGATTAAGCAATGCCTCAATTTTTAAATTCTCATCCTTGTTTTCAAATCCCTCCATAGTCTTGGCACTCCCTATCTCTGTGACTTCCCCCAGTCTCAAAACCCTCTGAGATATCTGCGCTCCTCCAATTCTGGCATTTTGCGCAGCCACGATTTTAATTGCTCCACCATTAACGGCCATGCCTTCAGCTGCCAAGGCTCTAAGCTCTGGAATTCTTTCCCTAAACCTCTCCACCTCTCTGCCTCCCTCTCCTCCTTTAAGACGCTCCTTGAAGCCTACATAGAATCATAGAGCCATTACGGCACAGATGGAGGCCATTTGGCCCATCGAGTCCATGCCGGCTCTCTCTCTAGAGCAATGCAGTCAGTCCCATTCCCCCGCTCTATCCCCATAGCCCTGCAAGTTTATTTCCCTCAAATGCCTATCCAATTTCCCTTTGAAATCATTGATCGTCTCCGCTGCCACCACCCTTCTCGGCAACGAGTTTCAGATCATTAGCTCTCGCTGCGTAAAAAAGAACACAAGAAACAGGAGCAGGAGTCGGCCATTCAGCCCATCGAGCCTGCTCTGCCATTCAATAAGATCATGGCTGATCTTCTACCTCAACTCCACTTTCCTGCACTATACCCATATCCCTTGAGTCCCTTAATATCCAAAAATCTATTGATCTCTGTCTTGAATATACCCAACGACTGAGCCTCCACAGCCCTCTGGGGTAGAGAATTCCAAAGATTCACCATTGTCTCAGTGAAAAAAATTCTCCTCATCTCAGTCCTAAATGGCCGACCCCTTATTCTGAGACTGTGACTCCTGGTTCTAGACTCCCCAGCCATGAGAAACATCCTCCCTGCATCTACCCTGTCGAACCCTGTAAGAATGTTGTATGTTTCAAAGAGATCACCTCTCATTCTTCTAAACTCCAGAGAATATAGGCCTAGTCTACTTAATCTGTCCTCATAGGACAATCCCCCCATCCCAAGAACCAGTCTGGTGAACCTTCATTGCACTCCCTCTATGGCAAGTACATCCTTCCTTCGGTAAGGAGACCAAAACTGCACACAGTACCCCAGGTGTGGTCTCACCAAGACCCTGTATAACTGTAGTAAGACATCCTTGCTCTTGTACTCAAATCCTCTTGCAATGAAGGCCAACATACCATTTGCCTTCCTAACTGCTTGCTGCACCTGCATGTTTGCTTTCAGTGACTAGTGTACAAGAACACCCAGGTCCCTTTGTACATCAGCATTTCCCAATCTAGCACCATTTAATTAATACTCTACCTTTCTGTTTTTCCTACCGAAGTGGATATCTTCACATTTATCCATGTTATACTGCATCTGCCATGTATTTGTCCACTCACTCAACTTGTCTAAATTGCCTTGAAGCCTGTTGCATCCTCCTCACAACTCACAATCCCACCTAGTTTCTTGTCGTCAGCAAACTTGGAAATATTACATTTGGTTCCCTCATCCAAATCATTGATATATATTGTGAATAGCTGGTGCCCAAGCACTGATCCCTGCGGTACCCCACTAGTCACCGCCTGCCACCCTGAAAAAGACCCATTTATTCCTACTCTCTGTTTCCTGTCTGTTAACCAATTTTCAATCCATGCCAGTATATTACCCCCAATCCCATGTGCTTTAATTTTGCACACTAACCTCTTATGTGGGACTTTACCAAAGGCCTTCTGAAAATCCAAATACACCACATCCACTGGTTCTCCCTTATCTATTCTACCAGTTATATCCTCAAAAAAAAAACTCCAGTAAGTTTGTCAAACATGATTTCCCTTTCATAAATCCATGTTGACTTTATCTAATCCCGTTGATATTTTCCAAGTGTCCTGTTATCACATCCTTTATAATAGATTCTAGCATTTTCCCTACTACTGATGTTAGGATAACCAGTCTGTAGTTCCCTGTTTTCTCTCTCCCTCCTTTTTTAAATAGTGGGGTTACATTTGCCACCCACCAATCTGCAGGAACTGTTCCATAATCTACAGAATTTTGGAAGATGACAACCAATGGATTGACTATTTCCTTGGCTATCTCTTTTAGTACTCTGGGATGCAGATTATCAGGCCCTGGGGATTTATCAGTTTTTAAGTCCCATTAATTTCTCCAGCACACTTTTTTTTTACTAATACTAATTTCCTTTAATTCCTCCTTCTCACTGGACCCTTGGTCCCCTAGCATTTCTGGGAAGTTATTTGTGTCCTCTTCCGTGAAGACAGAACCAAAGTATTTGTTTAATTGCCCTGCCATTTCCTTGTTCCCCATTATAAATTCTCCCATTTCTGACTGTAAGGGACCTACATTTGTCTTCGCTAATCTTATTCTTTTTACATACTTGTAGAAGCTTTTACAATCCGCTTTTATGTTCCTTGCAAGTTTACTCTCATACTCTATTTTTCCCCTCTTAATCAATCTCTTTGTCCTTTTTTGCTGAACTCTAAACTGCTCCCAATCCTCAGGCTTGCTACTTTTTCTGGCAAATGTATATGACTCCTCTTTGGATCTAATACTATCCTTAATTTCTTTTGTTAGCCATGGTTCGGCCGCTTTTCTTTTTGTGTTTTTGCGCCAGAAAGGAACGTATAACTGTTGCAATTCATGCATTCGTTCCTTAAATGTTAGCCATTGTCTATCCACCGTCATGCCTTTTAATGAAGCTCCCCAATCTATCATAGCCAACTCACTCCTCATACCATCGTAGTTTCCTTTGTTTAGATTTAGGACCCCAGTTTCAGATTGAACTTCTTCACTTTCCATTTCAATGAAGAATTCTATCATGTTATGGTCACTCTTCCCTAAAGGACCCTGCTCAACAAGATTATTAATCAACCCCTTCTCATTGCACAATACCCAATCTAGGATAGCCTGTTCCCTAGTTGGCTCCTCAACGTACTGCTCTAAAACATCATCTCGTACACACTCCAGGAATTCATCCTCCACAGTATTATTGCGAATTTGGTTTGGCCAGTCTATATGTAGATTAAAGTCACCCATGATTACTGTAGTACCCTTGTTACATGCATCTCTAATTTCCTGTTAGATGCCATCCCCTACATTACCACTACTGTTTGGAGGCCTATAGACAACTCCCACCAATGTTTTCTGCCACTTGGTGCTTCTCAGCTCCACCCAGACTGATTCTACATCTTGATTTTCTGAGCCAATATCCTCTCTCACTATTGCTCTGATTTTATCCTTTACTAACAAGGCCACCCCACCTCCTTTTTCTTTTTGCCTGTCCTTCCTAAATATTGAATATCCTTGGATATTCAACTCCCAGCCTTGGTCACCCTGCAGCCATGTCTCCGTAATCGTAATTATATCATATCCATTTACATCTATTTGTGCTGTTAATTCATCTACCTTATTACGAATGCTTCATGCATTCAGATACAGTGCCTTTAGATTTGTCTTTTTAACATTTTTAGACACCTTAACTTTTTCATACTAAGGCCCTATTTGTCTTATTACCATTTTTTCTTACCCGGATTCTCTTTGTTAGTGCACTCCTTTGTTTGTATTCTTTGTCCCTTCCTGACACAATCTGGTTATGCTTACCCCAATCACTTTCCTGCACTGCTTCCTTGTATTTTCTCTTTAGCATTCTAGATTTCTCTCCACCAGAACCCTCCCCCTAAAACTGTACACAATACTCCAGGTGTGGTCTCACCAGGGCCCTATATAATTGCAGTAAGACATCTTTACTCTTATACCCAAATCCTTTTGTAATAAAGGCTAACATACCATTTGCTTTCCTAATTGCTTGCTGTACTTGCATGTTTACTTTCAGTGATTTGTGTACAAGGACACCCAGGTCCCTCTGAATACCAACATTTTCCAATCTCACCATTTAAAAAATATTCTGCTTTTCTATTTTTCCTACCAAAGTGGATAACTTCACATTTCTACACACTATATTCCATTTGCTATGTTCTTGCCCACTCACTTAGCCTGTCTATATCCCCTTGAAGCCTCCTTGCATTCTCCTCACAACTTACATTCCCACCCAGCCTTGTATCATCAGCAAACTTGGATAAATTACATTTGGTCCCCCTCATCCAAATCATTGATGTAGATTGTGAATAGCTGAGGCCCAAGCACTGATCCTTGCAGTACCCCACTAGTTACAGCCTGCCAACACGAAAATGACCCGTTTATTCCTAATTTCTGTTTTCTGTCCGTTAACCAATCCTCAATCCATGCTAGTATATTACCCCCAATCCCATGAGCCCTAATTTTGTTTAATAACCTCTTGTGTGGCACCTTATCGAATGCCCTCTGAAAATCCAAATGCACCACATCCACTGGTTCCCCCTTATCTATTCTGCTAGTTATAACCTCAATAAACTGTAACAGATTTGTCAAACACGATTTCCCTTTCATAAATCCATATTGACTCTGCCCAATCCTATTATTATTTTCTAAGCGCCCTGTTACCATGTCCTTAATAATAGATTCTAGCATTTTCCCTACTACTGATGTCAGGCTAACTGGTCTGTAGTTCCCCGTTTTCTCTCCCCTCCTTTCTTAAATAGTGGGGTTACATTTGCCACCTTCCAATCCATCGGAACCGTTCTAGAATCTATGGAATTTGGGAAAATGATAACCAATGCATCCACTATCTCTATAGCCACCTCTTTCAAAAACCTAGGATGTTGGCCATCAGGTCCAGGGGATTTATCAGCTTTCGGGCCCATTAATTTCTCCAGTACTATTTTTTTACTAATAATTTCTTTCAGTTCCTCCTTCTTGCTAGACCCTTGGTTCTCCACTATTCCCGGGAGGTTTTTTGCGTCTTCCTCCGTGAAGGCAGATGCAAAGTATTTGTTTAATTTCTCTGCCATTTCCTTATTCACCATTATAATTTCTCCTGTCTCAGCCTGTAAGGGACCTACATTTACTTTCACTAATCTTTTCCTTTTTACATATCTATAGAAGCTTTTACAGTCTTCACTAGTTTACTCTCTCATTCTATGTTCCCTTTATCAATTTCTTGATCCTCTTTTGCTGAATTCTAAAATCCTCCCAATCCTCAGGCTTACTACTCTTTTTGGCAACATTATAAGTCTCTTCCTTTGATCTAATATGATCTTTAACTTCTTTTGTTAGCCACGGTTGTACCTCTTTTTCTGTGGTGTTTTTGTGGCTTAAGGAATGTATATTTGTTGTAAATTATATATTAATTCTTTAAATGCTAGCCATTGCTTGTCTATTGTCATACCTTTTAATGTGGTTTCCTAATCTACCTTAGCCAACTCGCCCCTCATACCTACATAGTTTGCTTTGTTTAGATTTAAGACCCTAGTTTCGGATTTAACGAAATCACGTTCAAACTCAATATAAAATTCTATCATATTCTGGTCACTCTTCCCTAAAGGCCCCTTTACTACAAGGTTATTAATTAACCCTTTCTCATTTCACAATACTAGATCTAAACTAGCCTGTTCCCTAGTTGGTTCCTCAACATACTGATCTAGAAAACTATCTTGTATACATTCCATGAATTCGTCCTCCGTACTATTACTGCAAATTTGGTTTGCCCAGTCTATATGTAGCTTAGAGTCCTCCATGATTACTGCATTACCCTTGTTACATGCGCCTCTAATTTCCTGATTTATACTCTGCCCTACATAGAAACATAGAAGATAGGAGCAGGAGTAGGCCATTCGGCCCCTCGAGCCTGCTCCGCCATTCAATGCGATCATGGCTGATCATCCAAATTCAGTACCCTGTCCCTGCTTTCTCCCCATATCCCTTGATTCACTTAGCCTTAAGAAATATATCTAACTCCTTCTTGAATATATTTAATGAATTGGCCTCAACTGTCTTCTGTGGTAGAGAATTCCACAGGTTCACCACTCTGAGTGAAGAAATTCCTCCTCATCTCAGTCCTAAATGGCTTACCCCTTATCCTTAGACTGTGACCTCGGGTTCTGGACTCCCCCGCCATTGGGAACAGCTTTCCTGCATCTAGTCTATCTAGTCCTGTTAGAATTTTATAAGTTTCAATGAGATCCCCTCTCATTCTTCTAAACTCTAGCGAATATAAGCCTAATCGACCCAATCTCTCTTCATACGTCATTCCTGCCATCCCAGGTATCAGTCTGGTGAATCTTCGCTGCACTCCCTCCATGGCAAGAACATCCTTCCTCAGATACATTACAACAACAGTTTGGGGGCCTATAAACAATTCCCAGCAATGTTTTCTGCCCCTTGCTGTTTCTTAGCTCCACCCAAACTGACTCTACTTCTTGAATTTCAGAGCTAAGATCCTTTCTCTCTACTGTCTTTATCCCATCTTTTATTATCAGGGCTACTCCTCCTTTTCCATTTTGCCTATCTCTTCTAAAAGTTAAGTATCCTGGAATATTTAGTTTGCAACCTTGGCCACTTTGCAACCACGTCTCTGTAGTGGCTATTAGATCACAGCTATTCATTTCTATCGGTGCTACTAATTCATCTACAGGAAACTTTTTTTTATCTGGCACGGACGGGACCGACGTGGTGCCGGTTCATCAAAAATTCCGGATAACTGAATGCTATAGTAAAAGATAGGGAGAGCTGACAGCTCCATATAAAGCAACAAACCCTGTTGCTTAGCAACAACTGTAGAACAATGGCCACAAGTTCCAAGCATCTCTGTAGCTTAGCAACAGCTGCAGCCATACCCTTGCACAGTAACACATGGAGGAAGGCAAATACAATATGAAGTAAAACCTACTCCTGAATTTTGCCGGTTAACCGAGATTTCCGGTTATTTAGGTGCCAGTAAATCGAAAGTTTCCTGTATTTTGTTGCGAATGCTTCGCGCATTCAGATATAGTGCCTTTAGCTTTGACTTATTTCTATTTTTCCTTGATGTTACCTCAGTCACTGATGCCCTATTACCTTTGTTACTCTCTCTGTCCCTTCCTGACCCACTCTGCTTATTTTTACCCAAAACTCTACTCTGCTCGAGAGCCTTGACATTTCTCTTGCTGCTTTTAAATTCACTCTTTCCTGAATCCTCCCACCCCCTCCCCTTAATTTGTTTAAAGCCCTATCTATTGCCCTAGTTATTCGGTTTGCCCAGACACTGGTCCCAGCCCAGTTTAAGTGGAGCTGGTCCCAACAGAACAGCTCCCTCTTTCCCCAGTACTGGTGCCAGTGCCCCATGAACTGAAACCCATTCCTCCCACACCACCCTGAGCCACGCATTTAAACCTCTAATCTGTTTGACCCTATGCCAATTTGTGTGTGGCTCAGGTAAAAATCCAGAGATTAGTACCTTTGAGATTCTGCTTTTTAATTTGGATCCTAGCTCCTCAAACTCCCTCAGCGGAACCTCATTCCTCATTCTATCTATGTCGTTGGTTCCTATGTGGACCACGACAACTGGATCCTCCCCCTCCCACTCCCACTCCAAGTCCTTCTCCAGCCGCGAGGAGATATCCTTAACCCTGGCACCAGGCAGGCAACACAACCTTCGGAACTCTCGGTCGTGGCTGCAGAGAACAGTATCTATCCCCCCTGACTATACTGTCGCCTACCACTACCACATTCCTTTTTACTCCCCCCACTTGATGGCCTTCTGTACCACGGTGCCATGGTCAGTTTGCCCATCCTCCCTGCAGTCCTTGTTCTCATCCATACATGCAGCAAGTACCTCATACCTGTTGGACAAGGTCAAGGGCTGAGGCTCCTCCATCACTACATCTTGGGTCCCCATACCTTCCTGACTCGCAGTCACACCCTCCTGTCCCTGACCATTGACTATTTCAAAAGTACTGCTTAACCTAAGGGGTCTGACTGCCTCCTGAAACAAAATGTCCAGGTAACGCTCCCCTTCCCTGATGCATCGCAATGTCTGCAGCTTGGACTGCAGCTCATCAACTCTGAGCTGAAGTTCCTCGAACTGCAGACACTTACCACCGATGTGGTTGCTCAGGATCTCATTGGCCTCCACCAACTCCCACATGCTGCAGTTACGACACACCACCTGCACTGCCATCTCTGTCTAACCTTATTTTATTTATATAATTCGTTACAGTATTTATTCAAATTATTTTTACTGTTAATTTTTAGTTTTAATTAGTTAATTTAGTTTGTTATTAATTCAATAAAGTTATAGTAGTTAATACTATCCCAGTTCTGAATTTAATCCACTTACCTAGCCTAGAGAGCAAAAGAGCTGTACTACTCACCAACCAATCACCTGCCTGCTGTCCTGTAGCGTCACTCCTTTTTGTTTAAGCCACCGCTCCCATTCAGGTCCGCGCTGTCTTTTGGTCAGCTCCTCTAATACCTTCTTATTGCTTGGTGTCAAATTTTGCTTGATAACACTCCTGTGAACACCGTGGGACATTTTACTACGTTAAAGGCACCGTATAAATACAAGTTGCTTTGTTGTTGTCAAGCGCGTTTCATTGTGCACAGGCACATCTTCCCGTGCACATTTCAGCCATGTACAGACCGATTTCAGCCATGTACAGGTATGTTTCACCATGTACAGACCCGTTTCAGTCGTGCAATATGCTCGTCTCTGCCATGCACAGTCACGCCTTGGCCTTCCACCTTGCACCATGCACAGGCAAGTTTTACTATCCACGTTTCGGCCCTGTGCAGGCACATTTCAGCTGTGTAACGGGCACGTTTCGAGCCTGCAACAGGCATGTTTCACCATGCACAAGCACATCTTTTCCTTCTGATCCTAGAGACTGCAGTTCTGGTCATGGGTCATTCTTCTCAAGAGCAGTGATGTGTTGTTTCCTGAAATAATGTTTCTTTGAACATTCATTCAACCTGAATTCATTTTTAAAAAGAATAAATAAAAATTACACAACTTTCATTCTGGGGATTGTTAGCAATTTGACAAACTTTTGTGCACAGATTTCTGCATATGTCCTACACAGGTTTCTGTATATGTTGTTCAAGATTTCTATATATGTTGCTCACCACTTTCAGTGTATGTTGTACATAGCTTTCGGCACGTGCTGTGCACAAGTTTCTGCGTGTGTTGTGCACAAGTTTCTGTAGATGTCGTGCACAAGTTTCTGTACATGTTTCTGTAGATGTGCACAAGTTTCTGCACGTGTTGTGCACAAGTTTCTGCACGTGTTGTGCACAAGTTTCTGCACAAACTTCTGTAGACGTGCACAAGTTTCTGCATGTGTTGTACACAAGTTTCTGCATGTGTTCACAAGTTTCTGCATGTGTTGTGCACAAGTTTCTGCATGTGTTGTGCACAAGTTTCTGCATGTGCTGTGCGCAAGTTTCTGCATGTGTTGTGCACAAGTTTCTTCACAAGCTTCTGTAGATGTGCACAAGTTTCTGCATGTGTTGTGCACAAGTTTCTGTATATGTTGTACACAGCTTTCCTTATATGTTGCCTTTAACCAGATTTATCCCTTGTGTTTCTCTCTCCTTCTGCCTTTCTTTCCTCTGCTCCTGACTACTCATCCTCCGTTGTTTGTAAATGAATATTGGCTTCCATGTCCTACTTTCACCTGGAAAATCACAGGCAAAGCGAAAATACCTTTCTGCTGAACAGTCTACCATCTTTATGCTTTCCCAGACTTCCAGTAGTCTAAGTTTCTAAAGGAATAAAGGTGACTCTTCTCTTTATCTTCAAGGTGCGTGAGCGATGGCTTTTCAGTGTAACCATGGTAACTACTGTCAGTGCATGTTTAAAAGAATAACAAACTATCTCTTTAAGAGAGACTCTCCTTGAAATAAATCGGGTAGAACCAAGGCTTTAAACTGTGTACTGATGTCCACAGTGAAACCAAATTTGAAACCTTTGACCTTTGAGCTGTGTGAATGGGAAGTGATTAATTTGGGATTTTTGTGTGATGTGGAGTTTGACCGTATCTAGAATAGTGGCAGAAGCCACTGAGCCTTCGCAATGCGAGAAATTCTCATCCGAGGGAAGGAAAGTTTCTGGGAAGTGAATCGTGGTGCTGATCTTTGTCGGCCGGCGCGGACAAGATGGGCCAAAGGGCCTCCTTCTGTGCTGTAAATTTCTATGATTCTATGACAATAAATGGTGCACTGGGAGTCAGGTGTAAGCTCAGATTCCCAGTTAGCGAAAGCATTTCGAAAATGGTTGTACACTCATGAAAACAATGTGAATTCAGTGGTGAGGTCAGTGACTAATGTACTTCCCCTGGAATCTGTTGTATCCGTATGTTAATGAAGACCCAGAAAGCAGGAGTTGAATTAACAAGTGTTTACTGAACAAAGTCTGGAGGTGAACTAAACTATACAAGACGCAATACAGGCTTATATACCCGAGTGGTCACTACCGGTACTACAGTACACAGGGGCTTCAAAAAAACATAGTTCCTCTTAAAGGTACATACACCACAATTCCTCCCCTTTTAGATAAATAGTACATAATATTTTTAAGTAATCATTAATTAACATTTTTACAAGAACAATAATCTACACATTTGCTGAAGTTAATCAATTACAAATTCAGTCTCTCTGGAGGCTTCCTGACTCGGTCCGGATAACGCCTCGGTGGTGTAGTAGGTTTCGGTGGTGTAGTAGGTTCTTTTGGCAAGGTCGATTCGGCTTGAATGCCAGTGTTGGGTTCATCTGGTTCCAGTATCACCGGATTGGAGGTAGATACTATGGGTATCTCTGCTTCATCATTAGGCATATAGAGTTGTGGTGTAGGTTGTCCCTTTTCGGATGACTCTATGATCTGGTCAGCATGGCGCCTTATTATGCTTTCTCCAATGTCCACGGTATACATCAGCGGTCCTAGTCATGTGCAAATAGTTCCAGGCTGCCATTTCTCGGTACAGTAGTCCCGGGCCAAAACTTGTTGACCTATTTGGAAGGCTCTAGTTGGCCTTTCATTCATGCCTTGAAATTGCCGGTTCTCTACGTCCCTTCTGATGTTTGGCTTGATCAAATCCAGCCGGCACCTTAGTCTTCTATTGAAAAACATTATGGCGGGGGTTTGGTTTGTAACCACATGTGTTGCATTCCTGTATGCAAACAAGAAGTTATCTACCTTATGTTGTAAATTTATGTCTTCATTACCCATGGCCTTTATGGCCTTCTTGAAGGTCTGGACAAACCTTTCAGCTAATCCATTGGTGGCGGGATGGTATGGGGCGGACGTGTAGTGCTTAACCCCATTGTTTTTTAAGAACTTCCTGAATTCTTCGGATACAAATTGCGGTCCATTATCAGAACAGATCTGTTCAGGCAGCCCATTCCTGGCGAATATGGTCCTTAATACTGTGATGGTTTTTTCCGCTGTGGTGGAGGACATCTTTATTACCTCCGGCCACTTGGAGTGTGCATCAACCGTGATTAAGAACATTGAGTCCATAAATGGACCAGCAAAGTCGATATGTACCCTTTGCCAGGGAGATGAGGGCCACTCCCATGGATGTAGAGGGGCTTGTGGTGGGGCGTTTTGGACCTTCTGGCATCCTAGACAGCTCTTGGTCATTTCTTCGATGTCTCCATCGATACCTGGCCACCACACAAATGCTCTGGCTAAGTTCTTCATTTTCACTCCACCCAGATGCCCCTCGTGAAGCTCCTTTAGCACTTTATCCTGGAGTTTGGGTGGAATCTCCACTCTGGATCCACACATCAAGGTTCCTCGGCACACTGACAGCTGTTCTCCTCTTTGCGAGAATGCTGGTAACTGTTGAGTCTGTATGTCCCAGTTAGGTTTAGGATCAATCACTGGACACAGACAACAAGAATAACTTTTAACAGGTCTTTACTATTCGAAGGTCAGGGCTGAACTGCCCAGCAGATCCTTGCACAACACTTATATACCGGTGTGGTCACCACTGGTATTACAGTATTACAGTATACAGCAGCCAAGAGAAAGTAGTACATCTCTTAAGGTAGTTCTCTTAAGGTGGAACAGGTTACATACACCACAATCCTCCCTTTTTAGCTTAACAGTTATATCCCCATTTAACATAACATAATAACATATATATATACAACTTCATGCAAAACAGTTCAAAGATTCAGTCTCTGAGGAGGCCTCCTGATTCGAGTTGGATAACACCTTTCAGGGGTCTCTGATTCTCGTTGCTGGGGTGACTCATCTAGTTGGTCTCTTATGGATTGGACATCATCATCAGGTACATTCACTTCTGAGGTAGATGCTTCAGGTTCACTAACTTCTTTCACTGTTGTCTCTGCCGTAACCATGGGTTCGACCCTTGTTCTCGATTCTACCAGTTGGTCAGCATGACGCCGTATTACATTTTCACCAATATCTACCGTGTACATCAGGGGTCCTTGTCTGGCCCGAATTGTTCCAGATTGCCATTTCTCGTTTTTATAGTCCCGGGCTAACACTGGTTGTCCTATTTCGAAACTCCGAGTGGTCTTGTTATTTATATGCTGGAACTGTTTGTTTTCAACTTCCCTCCACACATTTGGTTTTAACAAGTCCAACCTGGACCGCAACCTCCTGTTGTAGAACATCATGGCAGGACTTTGGTTTGTCACTGCATGAGTGGCGTTTCGATATGCCAGTAGGAATTTGTCCACCTTGTGTTGTAGTGGAATCTGATCTTCGCTCATGGCCTTTATTGCTTTTTTAAACGTTTGTACAAATCTCTCGGCCAACCCGTTTGTAGCCGGATGATATGGGGCAGAGGTATAATGTTTCACCCCATTCTTCTTCATGAATCCCTGGAATTCTTCCGACATGAACTGCGGTCCGTTGTCTGAACATATTTGTTCTGGCAATCCATTTCTCGCAAATATCGTTCTTAACACCGCGATCATCTTTTCCGAGGTAGTGGTAGTCATCTTAATCACTTCTGGCCATTTAGAATGTGCGTCCACCGCAATTAAAAACATGGAGTCCATGAAAGGACCAGCAAAGTCTATATGTACACGTTGCCATGGGGTTGAAGGCCATTCCCATGGATGCAGCGGTGCAATCGGAGGTGCATTTTGCACTTTTTGGCACCCTGAGCAGCTTCTCGTCAGATCCTCTATCTGTTGGTCGATACCCGGCCACCACACATAAGCCCTAGCAAGGCTTTTCATCTTGACTCCCCCCAGATGACCTTCATGCAGTTCCTTTAGAACTCTCTCTCTTAACTTAGGAGGAATAATCACCCTTGTTCCATACATCAATGTTCCTTGACAGACGGACAGCTGTTCCCGTCTTGCTGAGAATGCCGGTAACAGTGGATCACCATGTGCTGGCCATCCTTTCACTGTCACTTCGTAGACCCTGGACAGTGTCGGGTCTTTCCTGGTTTCTCTTTCAATACTTGCATTGGTGACTGGTAAACATTCGATGATGGTCGAGTGAAATAACTCAACAGGGTCAACCGTCGGTGCCTCCTCCTCTGTAGGTAGTGGCAGGCGCGACAGCCCATCAGCATTACCATGCTGCTTTGTACCTTTGAATTCGATCTGATATTGATGTGCCCCTAGGAAAAGGGACCATCTCTGGAGTCTCTGTGCTGTCATCACCGAAACACCCTTCTTAGGGTTAAAAATGGATACCAACGGCTGGTGGTCTGTCAGAAGCGTAAACTTTTGGCCCTGCAGGTAATGATTAAACTTCTTTACTCCCCACACAAGGCTGAGAGCCTCCCTATCTATCTGAGCATAATTGCGCTCAGCGGAGGTCAATGATCTGGATGCGAACGCAACTGGCCTCTCCTGGCCATTTGGCAACTTGTGTGAGAGTACTGCCCCAATACCATATGGAGAAGCATCACAAGCCAAACGAATAGGCAGCGTTGGGTTGAAGTGAGCCAACACTTCCTCTGAGGTGATCAATGCCTTGCTTTCGCGAAAGGCCCTCTTACAGTCCTCGCTCCACTTCCATGGTACTCCCTTCTGCAAAAGAGCATTCAGCGGGTGCAGCACCGTGGATAAATTTGGCAGAAACTTATGGTAATAGTTAATTAACCCTAGAAGCTACCTCAATTGGGATACATTATCCGGAGCGGGAGCCTTCACAACAGCTTCGATCTTGTCAGGAGACTTATGAAGCCCCTCCTGGTAATGACATGACCACAGTACGAGATCCGCTTCTGAAAGAATTCACATTTCTGGCGATTAACTCGAAGACCATATTCTTTCAATCTGGTGAGCACCAGTTCCAAGTTTGCAAGGTGTTCCTCGTCATCATCTCCTGTAATCAGAATATCGTCCAGGTAACATTGTGTACCTGGAATTCCCTGTAATACCTGCTCCATGGCCCTCTGCCAAATTGCTGGAGCCGATGCCTCTCCAAAAACCAGTCTATTATACCGGTACAAGCCTCTATGCGTGTTGATCGTGAGATACTGGCGTGACTCTTCCTCAGCTTCCATCTGTAAGTACGCCTGCGCCAGGTCTATCTTGGTGAAGTGTTTCCCGCCAGACAATGAAGCGAAGATATCCTCAATCCGTGGAAGCGGATACTGCACCGTGTGAAGCACTGGATTAACAGTGATCTTGAAATCACCACAGATGCGAACCTTCCCCGGTTCCCCCGGCTTGTTGCTCGATGAACGCTTCATGACTGGGACAATGGGCGTGGCCCACTCACTCCAGTCTACCTTAGACAGTACTCCTGAACGTTCTAGCCCTTCCAGCTCAGCTTCCACAGCAGGTCGTATTGCATAAGGTACCGGTCTGGCTTTGAAAAATTTCGGGTTTGCATGTTCTTCAATCTTGATGTTTGCCATAATTCCTCTGTGTTCCCAGTCCTTGTTGGAACACCTCTTTAGCATCGTCCAATATTCTGGACAATCGTTTAGGTTTGACATCTTTTGTACCGGAATCTACCGTTAGTGCTTTTAAGGAATGCCAGTCCATATTTATTTTCCGAATCCACTCCCGTCCCAGTAGTGGTGGACCTCCCTCAGGTAGCACACATAAGTCCATTCCTCGGCTTTCTTTGCCCTTGTGGACCACCTTTACCTCTATCTTCCCAATGGGGTATACTCTTTGCCCCGTGTATGTTTTCAATACAATCTCCGTATCCCGTAGGGGAATATGTGGGAATAACCTTTTGTAATCTTTCTTATTCATGACCATCAATGCCGATCCAGTGTCCAATTCCATCTTCACTTGGACTCCTGCTATCTGAAGTGTGACCCAAATTGTTTGGAGGTCTGCTTCCTTACCAACATTGTGTACTCTTAGACTACCCAGTTCATTACTGCTGGCGTCTGAATCTGACTTCTGTTCGTTCAAACTGTTCTCTGTCACCTTGTGTACCTTTTTGTACTTTTCCTGCGGTGACTTTTTGTTGCTGGTCTTCTTTCCTGACCGGCATACTTTAGCTATGTGACCAAGCCTGCCACATTTTCTGCATTCCTGATTTTTGAACCAGCACTGGTTCTGATCGTGTGTTGTCTTTCCACAACGATAACATTTTACTGTACTCAAGACCATTTGATTGGTACAGAGTTCCGGTGACCGTAGCTGCATTTCCGCAGTGCCTCTTGCTGCGGCTTCTTGCGATGCTGCAATAGTGACAGCTTTATCAAGCGTAAGATCATTCTCTTCAAGCAGTCGCTTTTGTGTTCCTTCTTTTAACAATCCACACACAAATTTATCTCTCAGCGCATCTGCTAGCCCTGTCCCAAACTGACAGTACTTCGATAGCTTACGTAGTTCAATTAAAAATTCAGCGTTGCTTTCGTCTTTCAACTGCGTTCTTCTGTAAAATTTAAATCGTTCCGCTATCATCAGCGGCGTGGGGTTTAAATGATTTTTCAGGACAGTAACAATATTCGCGAAGGTCTGATCCACCGGTTTAATTGGTGATAGAAGGTGCTTCAATAGCCCGTATGTCTTCGCCCCCATTGAGCTTAATAAGGTTAATGCTTTCTCATCATCTGGTACCTTATTTGCTTTACAATAAACTTCCATGCGTTCTACATACGTGGTCCAATCTTCGACATCACTATCAAAGGTATTAATGCTCCCATGTTTGGGCATCCTTGCAAGTTTAAAATTTTTTTTTTTTTTTTTTTTAAATGGCAGCTTCCCACTTGGCGGTCTTTCCCGCGCTCGTCTTCTTCCCCCGCCGACTACAATGGCGGATTCCCGCGTTTGCCTTCTTCCCCCGCTGGCTGCAATGGCGATTGCCTTGCTGCTGCCGTTCTCGCCTCCCCAGCGGTTCTCACTCCCCGACGCTGCTTTGCCTTGCAGCCCCGCTTGCAGCCTGGTCCTTTACACCGGCTGCGTTTGAATTCTCCGCGGCTCTCGTGCCTTAAGCTTCTCAACTCCCCGACGCTGTTTTGCCTCGCAGCCCGGTCCTGTACACCGGCTGCGTTTGAGTTCTCCGCGGCTCTCGAGCCTTAAGCTGCCCCAGTCGCTGCGCCTCTCGGCCTCGATTGCAGCCCGGCCCTTTCTACCGGCCGTGGTCGAGCTCTCCGCCCTTATTCCTCCGTTTTCCCTCCCCTACTCCACAGTCAACGCGGCCGACTTTCTGCTGGTGTCGCTGATCGGCTTACCCACCACCGTGGTAGAAGGGATGAACACTGCCTGTCGCTGATGGAGGGCTTCGTGGTCAGAATTCTTTTTCTTTTTAACCCGGGTTCTCGATGCCTCCCGTGCGATGGTGCTCAGCAGGATGATGAGGGCGGATGCCTCTTCTCGACGCCCGTTTTGAGGACGAAGCTGCCTTGGATGTAAATTTGCCGCAGGGTAAGATCGGACTCGTCGCCACTGTTGAGTCTGTATGTCCCAGTTAGGTTTAGGATCAATCACTGGACACAGACAACAAGAATAACTTTTAACAGGTCTTTACTATTCGAAGGTCAGGGCTGAACTGCCCAGCAAATCCTTGCACAACACTTATATACTGGTGTGGTCACCACCGGTATTACAGTATTACAGTATACAGCAGCCAAGAGAAAGTAGTACATCTCTTAAGGTAGTTCTCTTAAGGTGGAACAGGTTACATACACCACAGTAACAGTGGTTCGCCATGTGCTGGCCATCCCTTCACCATTAAATCGTAGACTCGTGAGAGAGTCGGGTCATTTCTCGTTTCCTTTTCAATGGTAGAATTTGTCACTGGCAGACATTCAACTATGGTCGAGTGGAACATCTCCACTGGGTCCACTGTAGGTGCCTCTTCTACCGTTGGCAACGGTAGGCGCGATAAACCGTCAGCATTCCCATGCTGTTTTGTTCCTTTGTATTCTATGTCATATTGGTGTGCCCCTAGGAAAAGGGACCACCTCTGTAGCCTTTGCGCTGTCATAATGGGAATGCCCTTTTTAGGGTTGAATATGGAGACGAGGGGTTGATGGTCAGTCAACAAGGTAAATTTTTGTCCGTGTAGGTAATGGTTGAATTTCTTCACCCCCCACACCAGGCTGAGTGCCTCCCTGTCGATCTGGGCATAGTTACGCTCAGCTGAGTTCAATGAGCGTGACGCAAAAGCTATCGGCCGCTCCGAGCCATCAGGGAATTTATGTGATAATACCGCTCCCACGCCGTAAGGGGATGCATCGCACGCCAGTCTGATTGGCACTGATGGGTTGTAATGAGCCAACACTTCCTTGGACGTGATCAAGCCTTTGCATTTATGGAAGGCACGTTTACAGTCTTTGCTCCATTTCCAAATTACTCCCGTTTGTAGCAGTGCATTAAGAGGGTGCAGAACCGTTGACAAGTTCGGTAAAAATTTATGATAGTAATTTCTTAATCCCAGGAATGACCTTAATTGTGAGACATTTTCAGGCGCTGGGGCTTTTACGACCGCTTCAATTTTTCAGGTGATTTATGCAACCCTTCTTCGTTAATAACATGGCCACAATATGATATTTGTTTCTGGAAAAATTCGCACTTGGGGCGATTTGCTCGTAGGCCTCGTTCTCTCAGCCTCGTGAGCACCTGCTCCAAATTGGCAAGGTGCTCGTTGTCATTTTCTCCTGTTACAAGGATATCGTCTAGGTAGCATTGAGTCCCTGGAATCCCTTGCAGTACTTGCTCCATAGCTCTTTGCCAGATAGCTGGAGCTGATGCTACTCCGAAAACTAGCCGATTGTACTGGTACAGGCCTTTGTGTGTGTTTATCGTGAGATACTTTTTAGAGATCTCCTCAACCTCCATCTGTAGATATGCCTGTGCCAAATCAATTTTGGTGAAACGTTTCCCTCCAGATAGTGAGGCGAAAATATCTTCTATCCTCGGAAGAGGATACTGTACCGTATGAAGAACCGGGTTTACAGTCACCTCGAAGTCCCCACAGATGCGAATTTTTCTCTGTTCTTCAGATTTATCATTATTCAATGTTTTCTTCATGACCGGGATGATGGGTATTGCCCACTCGCTCCAATCTACCTTGGATAACACGCCTGCTTTTTCCAAATTCTCCAGCTCTGCCTCGACTGCTGGACGAATTGCGTATGGCACCGGCCTTGCCTTAAAAAACTTGGGAATTGCCACATCTTCTACTTTTATTGAGGCGGTGGCGCCTCTCAGGGTTCCTAGTTCCTGTTGAAACACTTTTTTGGCGTTAGCCAAGATTTCTTTTAATCGTCCAGGGATGATGTCATCATTTTTTTTCTTACTGGTCACCGTCAGTGCCTGAATGGAGTGCCAGTCCAAACGTATCTTTCTGATCCATTCGCGTCCCAACAATGGTGGACCACCATCTTGCAGAACGTATAAATACAACTTCTGTATTTCCTTGCCGTTGTATACTACAGGCACCCTTATTTTCCCTCTGGGGTATACTTTCTGCCCCGTATATGTCTTCAAGATAATGGATGTGTCTTTCAAAGGTATATGCGGAAATAGCCGCTCGTAATCCCATCGACTTATGACGGTCAGAGCTGATCCTGTATCTAGCTCCATTTTAACTGGGGACCCTGCTATTGTGAGGGTAACCCAAATGGTCTGGTAATCTTCTTTGGCAATTACATTATGTAATTTGAGACAGCTTAGTCTCTTGTTTCCGGAGTCGCTATCACCCTTCTGGTCTTCGGAGCTACTGTCCGTCATCATTTGTACCTTCCTGTACTTTTCCTTATTGACCTTTTTACTGTCAGTGGATTTTTTTCCAGATCGGCATACACGTGCAATGTGTCCCATCTTTCCGCATTGCCTGCATGTTTTGTCCTTGAACCAGCAGTCCCTCTGGTCATGGGTGGATCTGCCGCAGCGATAACATCTCTCGAAACCCCGTGTCATTTCATGGGTGCCGAAGTCCTGTGGCTTTTGCTGTATCTCTGCAGCTCCTCTTGCTGCTGCTTCGTATGATACAGCCACACTGAAAGCCTTGTCCAGTGTCAAATCTTTCTCAGAAAGTAGTCTTTTCTGTGTTCCTTCGCTTAGGAGACCACAGACGAATTTGTCTCGTAGAGAATCTGCCAGTCCTGCCCTGAATTGGCAGTGCTTAGACAGCTTTCGTAATTCGGTGAGGTAATCAGCGTTAATTTCATTCTTGTGCTGATTCCACCTGAAGAATTTGAATCGTTCTGCTATCAGCAGCGGTGTTGGGTTTAAGTGCTCCTGTAGGGTATCAACAATCTCCTTAAAATTCTTGTCCATCGGTTTGGCTGGAGTGATCAAGTTTCATAACAGCCCGTATGTCCTTGCGCCCATCAGATTTAGAAGTACCGATGCCTTTTTATCATCTGCTACTTCATTCGCCTTGCAATATACCTCCACTCTTTCCACATATGTGGTCCAATCCTCTATATCACTATCGAAAGCAGTAATATTGCCAGTGTTAGGCATCCTGAAAATCAAAAATGGCGTCTCCCGCGCTTTCTCTTCTTCCCTGTCGAGTCAAGATGGCGCCTCCCGCGCTTTCCCGCCGCTGCCGCTGCTGCCAACGCTGTTCTCCACGGTTTTTAATTACATATATATTTTTAAACAGTTTCTCCGTCACTCCGTCGGACTCTCTGGGACTTTCCCCTCCCTTTGCTTGGTCCGCACGCCGACCTGCTTTGCAACGCCGGCCGTGTCCTGAGTGCTCCACCCTTTGTCTCTGTTTGCTTCTGCCTTATGACTCGCTGACCGGCCCTGCTGCAGAGCTACCCGATCGAGCCGCAGCCCGCCGCCCAGGAAGGATTAGTGCAGTACCTGCCACCAGCCCGTTTAGCTGGTGAAACCACAGTTTTTTCTTTTTTTTTCTTCTTCGACCTTCGTCTGAGGAGTCGATCTCCTTGAGGTGCTGCCGAATCGTCGCCACTGTTGTATCCGTATGTTAATGAAGACCCGGAAAGCAGGAGTTGAATTAACAAGTGTTTACTGAACAAAGTCTGGAAGTGAACTAAACTATACAAGACGCTATACAGGCTTATATACCCGAGTGGTCACTACCGGTACTACAGTACACAGGGGCTTCAAAAAGACATAGTTCCTCTTAAAGGTACATACACCACAGAATCCTTGATGGTTGACTAATATCTCAAACGATTTGTTTGTGGGATGTTGGCGACACGTTGCCCATTCCTCGTGCCCGAAGGTGATGGTGGGCCTTCTCCTTGAATCTTTGTGGTGATGGTGCTCCCACAATGGCATTAGGTGGAGTATTCCAGGATATTGACTGAACTAGTGATGGAATAGTGCTATATATTGAAGTCATGGAATTTTCATACCTATTCTGCTTCTGATTTTCATACTTCTGATTCTCAAAACTCTCCCTCTTTCCATTTTTGCACCACTTCAACTCCAGATTTTCACACATCTCCTTAGTTTTTAAATCTCTCCCACTCTGATCCTCGCACCTCCTGCTTTTGACCTTTACCTCTCCTGCCGCTGCCTACACCATAGCTGCAGGTTCTCCAACTGTCACTCTTGTTCCTGCTGCGTCTGCAGTAGGGGAAGGATCCTGTATGTCAGTGAGTGAAGCAAGTGTCTGAAGGTATTCACTGCAATCAGAAAGAAAGCACAAGTTTGCCTCCAGAACTTTAGCATGGGCACACACTGCATGCGTACTTATAACCTCGGTTACATCCAGCCTACCCCTAGTTACTGCTTTCTATCTCTTATATTTTTACAGTTTTATCTGTTTGGCCTAGAAGGAATTTGGGTTTAATTTGCATTATGCTGTTGCTATGAAGTTAGATTCAGTTCCCAAAAGGTTAACTCCTAGACACACAAGCTATCTGAGATGTTGTTTTAAGATAAATTAGTTGATATACCAGATGAATCAGCCAGCAAAAATATGAACTCTTGCTTATCATACAAGTTTTGAGACAATGGGGAGTCATCCAGCATATCCTCCAATCGTTTTCATCTTTTATGTTGGAATGGTTTTCATTCAATATACCCAGTAAAGGAGTTAGCTGTTGAGTCTGTGCTTTCCAAATGTAGTTATGCTGAATAACTGGACACAGACAACAGAATACTTAAACAGGTCTTTAGTAACTGAGGGTCAGGGCTGAACTGAAATACAATTTGCTCCACAGGGTTTATATACCGGTGTGGTCACCACCGGTACTACAATATACAGGAGCCATCAGAAAGTAGTCCATCACCTTAAGGTAGTCTCTTAAGGTGGTACAGGTTACATACACTACAATTCCTCCCCTTTTAGCTTAACAGTGTACACCCCAATTTAAACATAACATGGATAACATATATACAACTTTCATACAAAACTGTTTAAAGATTCAGTCTCTGAGGAGGCCTCCTGATCCGGGCCGGATAACGCCTTTCAGGGGTCTCTGGTTCTCGTTGCTGGGGTGACTCATCCATTTGATCTCTTATGGATTGAACATCATCATGTACGTTCGAGTCTGAGGTAGATGCTACAGGCTCAATAACTTCTTCAACTGGTGTCTCTGCTGTAGACATGGGGTCGACCCTTGTTCTCGATTCCACAAGTTGGTCAGCATGACGTCGTATTACGTTCTCACCAACGTCTACTGTGTACATCAAGGGTCATGGTCGGGCACGAATTGTTCCGGATTGCCATTTATCATTCCTATAGTCCCTGGCTAACACTGGTTGTCCTATTTCGAAACTCCGAGTGGCCTTGTTATTTACATGCTGGAATTGTTTGTTTTCGACTTCCCTACGCACATTGGGTTTTAACAAATCCAACCGGGACCGCAACCTCCTGTTATAGAACATTATGGCAGGGCTTTGATTTGTCACTGCATGCGTGGCGTTTCGATATGCCATCAGGAAATTGTCCACTTTGTGTTGTAGTGGAATATGGTCTTCGCTCATGGCCTTTATCGCCTTTTTGAACGTTTGTACAAATCTCTCGGCCAACCCATTGGTAGCCGGATAATATGGGGCAGATGTATAGTGTTTCACCCCATTCTCTTTCATGAATTTCTGGAATTCTTCTGACACAAACTGTGGTCCGTTGTCTGAACATATTTGTTCCGGCAACCCATTCCTTGCAAATATGGTTCTTAGAACTGCGATCGTCTTTTCAGAGGTAGTGGTCGACATCTTAATCACTTCTGGCCATTTAGAATGTGCATCCACCGCTATCAAAAACATGGAATCCATGAATGGACCTGCAAAGTCGATATGCACACGTTGCCATGGGGTTGAAGGCCATTCCCACGGATGCAGCGGTGCAATTGGAGGTGCGTTTTGAACTTTTTGGCACCCTGAGCAGCTTTTAGTCAGATCCTCTATTTGTTTGTCGATACCTGGCCACCACACATAAGCCCTAGCAAGGCCTTTCATCTTGACTCCCCCCAGATGACCTTCATGCAGTTCCTTCAGAACTCTCTCCCTTAATTTAGGAGGAATAATCACCCTTGTTCCATACATCAATGTTCCTTGACAGACGGACAGCTGTTCTCGTCTGGCTGAGAATGCAGGTAACAGTGGTTGTTGCTCAACGAACGCTTCATGACGGGAACAATGGGTGTGGCCCATTTGCTCCAGTCCACCTTTGACAGTACTCCTGAACGTTCTAGCCCTTCCAGCTCTGCTTCCACAGCAGGTCGTATCGCATAAGGTACCGGTCTGGCTTTGAAAAATTTTGGGTTTGCATGTTCTTCAACCTTGATGTTTGCCGTAATTCCTTTCAGTGTTCCCAGTCCCTGTTGGAACACCTCCTTAGCATCGTCCAATATTTTGGACAGTCGTTTAGGTTTGACGTCGTCCTCTTTACAGGAATCTACAGTTAGTGCTTGTAAGGAATGCCAGTCCATATTTATTTTCTGGATCCATTCCCGTCCCAGTAGTGGCGGACCTCCCTCAGGTAACACATACAAGTCCATTCCCTGACTTTCTTTACCATTGTAGACCACCTTTACCTTTATCTTTCCGATGGGGTATACTCTTTGCCCCGTGTATGTTTTCAATACAATCTCCGTATCCCTCAGGGGAATGTGTGAGAATAACCTTTTGTAACCTTGCTTATTCATGACCGTCAATGCCGATCCAGTGTCCAACTCCATCTTCACTTGGACTCCTGCTATTCGAAGCATGACCCAGATAGTTTGGTGGTCTGCTGTGTTACCCACATTATGTATTTTTAGACAACCCAGTTCCTTACTGCTGGAGTCTGAATCCGTCTTCTGTTCATCCGAACTGTTCTCTGTCACCTTGTGTACTTTTTTGTACTTCTCCTGCGGCGACTTTTTGTTGCTGGTCTTCTTTCCTGACCGGCATACTCTCGCTATGTGACCAAGTTTGCCACATTGCCTGCATTCTTTATCTTTGAACCAGCACTGGTTCTGATCATGTGTTGTCCTTCCGCAACGATAGCACTTTACTGCGCCCAATGCCATTTCATTGGTGCTGAATTCCGATGGCTTTTGCTGCATTTCTGCAGTGCCTCGTGCTGCTGCCTCGTGCGATGCTGCAATGCTGAAAGCTTTGTCCAGCGTAAGATCCTTTTCCTCTAGCAGTCGCTTCTGGGTTCCTTCCTTTAGTAGCCCACACACGAACTTATCTCTCAGAGCGTCTGCTAGTCCTGTACCGAACTGACAGTACTTTGATAACTTGCGCAGTTCGATTTAGAATTCAGCGTTGCTTTCCTCTTTAAGCTGAATTCTTTTGTAAAATTTAAATCGTTCCGCTATCAGCAGCGGCGTGGGGTTTAAATGCTCTTGCAGGATAGTAACAATATCCGCGAAACTCTTTCCTACCAGTTTATCTGGTGTTACAAGGTGCCTTAATAACCCGTACGTCTTCGCACCCATCGAGTTTAATAGGGTTAGTGCTTTCTTATCCACCGGTACCTCATTCGCTGTACAGTAAACTTCAACCCGTTCCACATAAGTGGCCCAATCTTCTACATCGCTATCAAAAGCAGTGATGTTACCCGTTTTTGGCATCCTTGTTGAGTTTCCTTTATTTTATTTTATTTTTCAAAATGGCGGCTTCCCGCGCTTGGCGGCTTTTCCCGCGCTTGTCTTCTTCCCCCGCCGACTAAAATGGCGATTGCCGCGCTGTTGCCGTTCTCGCCTCCCAGCGGTCCTTTATTTCCCCTGACGCTGCTGCTCTTGTTCCCCGCCGCTCCCGCGGTCCTCGTGGACATTAACGCTTTTCTGGCTGCTGCGCGTCTCTGCCCCGATTGCAGTCCGGCCCCTGACACCGGCTGCGGTCGTGTTCTCCGCCCTTTTCTTCGTTTTCCCTCCCCTTCTCCCACTGACAACTCGGCCGACTTCCCCTCCGTGCCGCTCGATCGGGCTTACCCGCCGTTGTCGTAGAAGGGATGATCACTGCCTGTTGCTGATGGTGGACTTCGTGGCCAGCAAACCAAACCGGGTTCCCGATGGCCTCCCGTGCGATGCATTGCTCAGCAGGATGTTGAGGGCGGATGCCCCTTTTCGACGCCCGTTCTGAGGACGAAGCTTCCTTGGATGCAAAACTGCCGCTAGGTACGATCAGACTTGTCGCCACTGTTGAGTCTGTGCTTTCCAAATGTAGTTATGCTGAATAACTGGACACAGACAACAGAATACTTAAACAGGTCTTTAGTAACTGAGGGTCAGGGCTGAACTGAAATACAATTTGCTCCACAGGGTTTATATACCGGTGTGGTCACCACCGGTACTACAATATACAGGAGCCATCAGAAAGTAGTCCATCACCTTAAGGTAGTCTCTTAAGGTGGTACAGGTTACATACACTACAATTCCTCCCCTTTTAGCTTAACAGTGTACACCCCAATTTAAACATAACATGGATAACATATATACAACTTTCATACAAAACTGTTTAAAGATTCAGTCTCTGAGGAGGCCTCCTGATCCGGGCCGGATAACGCCTTTCAGGGGTCTCTGGTTCTCGTTGCTGGGGTGACTCATCCATTTGATCTCTTATGGATTGAACATCATCATGTACGTTCGAGTCTGAGGTAGATGCTACAGGCTCAATAACTTCTTCAACTGGTGTCTCTGCTGTAGACATGGGGTCGACCCTTGTTCTCGATTCCACAAGTTGGTCAGCATGACGTCGTATTACGTTCTCACCAACGTCTACTGTGTACATCAAGGGTCATGGTCGGGCACGAATTGTTCCGGATTGCCATTTATCATTCCTATAGTCCCTGGCTAACACTGGTTGTCCTATTTCGAAACTCCGAGTGGCCTTGTTATTTACATGCTGGAATTGTTTGTTTTCGACTTCCCTACGCACATTGGGTTTTAACAAATCCAACCGGGACCGCAACCTCCTGTTATAGAACATTATGGCAGGGCTTTGATTTGTCACTGCATGCGTGGCGTTTCGATATGCCATCAGGAAATTGTCCACTTTGTGTTGTAGTGGAATATGGTCTTCGCTCATGGCCTTTATCGCCTTTTTGAACGTTTGTACAAATCTCTCGGCCAACCCATTGGTAGCCGGATAATATGGGGCAGATGTATAGTGTTTCACCCCATTCTCTTTCATGAATTTCTGGAATTCTTCTGACACAAACTGTGGTCCGTTGTCTGAACATATTTGTTCCGGCAACCCATTCCTTGCAAATATGGTTCTTAGAACTGCGATCGTCTTTTCAGAGGTAGTGGTCGACATCTTAATCACTTCTGGCCATTTAGAATGTGCATCCACCGCTATCAAAAACATGGAATCCATGAATGGACCTGCAAAGTCGATATGCACACGTTGCCATGGGGTTGAAGGCCATTCCCACGGATGCAGCGGTGCAATTGGAGGTGCGTTTTGAACTTTTTGGCACCCTGAGCAGCTTTTAGTCAGATCCTCTATTTGTTTGTCGATACCTGGCCACCACACATAAGCCCTAGCAAGGCCTTTCATCTTGACTCCCCCCAGATGACCTTCATGCAGTTCCTTCAGAACTCTCTCCCTTAATTTAGGAGGAATAATCACCCTTGTTCCATACATCAATGTTCCTTGACAGACGGACAGCTGTTCTCGTCTGGCTGAGAATGCAGGTAACAGTGGTTGTTGCTCAACGAACGCTTCATGACGGGAACAATGGGTGTGGCCCATTTGCTCCAGTCCACCTTTGACAGTACTCCTGAACGTTCTAGCCCTTCCAGCTCTGCTTCCACAGCAGGTCGTATCGCATAAGGTACCGGTCTGGCTTTGAAAAATTTTGGGTTTGCATGTTCTTCAACCTTGATGTTTGCCGTAATTCCTTTCAGTGTTCCCAGTCCCTGTTGGAACACCTCCTTAGCATCGTCCAATATTTTGGACAGTCGTTTAGGTTTGACGTCGTCCTCTTTACAGGAATCTACAGTTAGTGCTTGTAAGGAATGCCAGTCCATATTTATTTTCTGGATCCATTCCCGTCCCAGTAGTGGCGGACCTCCCTCAGGTAACACATACAAGTCCATTCCCTGACTTTCTTTACCATTGTAGACCACCTTTACCTTTATCTTTCCGATGGGGTATACTCTTTGCCCCGTGTATGTTTTCAATACAATCTCCGTATCCCTCAGGGGAATGTGTGAGAATAACCTTTTGTAACCTTGCTTATTCATGACCGTCAATGCCGATCCAGTGTCCAACTCCATCTTCACTTGGACTCCTGCTATTCGAAGCATGACCCAGATAGTTTGGTGGTCTGCTGTGTTACCCACATTATGTATTTTTAGACAACCCAGTTCCTTACTGCTGGAGTCTGAATCCGTCTTCTGTTCATCCGAACTGTTCTCTGTCACCTTGTGTACTTTTTTGTACTTCTCCTGCGGCGACTTTTTGTTGCTGGTCTTCTTTCCTGACCGGCATACTCTCGCTATGTGACCAAGTTTGCCACATTGCCTGCATTCTTTATCTTTGAACCAGCACTGGTTCTGATCATGTGTTGTCCTTCCGCAACGATAGCACTTTACTGCGCCCAATGCCATTTCATTGGTGCTGAATTCCGATGGCTTTTGCTGCATTTCTGCAGTGCCTCGTGCTGCTGCCTCGTGCGATGCTGCAATGCTGAAAGCTTTGTCCAGCGTAAGATCCTTTTCCTCTAGCAGTCGCTTCTGGGTTCCTTCCTTTAGTAGCCCACACACGAACTTATCTCTCAGAGCGTCTGCTAGTCCTGTACCGAACTGACAGTACTTTGATAACTTGCGCAGTTCGATTTAGAATTCAGCGTTGCTTTCCTCTTTAAGCTGAATTCTTTTGTAAAATTTAAATCGTTCCGCTATCAGCAGCGGCGTGGGGTTTAAATGCTCTTGCAGGATAGTAACAATATCCGCGAAACTCTTTCCTACCAGTTTATCTGGTGTTACAAGGTGCCTTAATAACCCGTACGTCTTCGCACCCATCGAGTTTAATAGGGTTAGTGCTTTCTTATCCACCGGTACCTCATTCGCTGTACAGTAAACTTCAACCCGTTCCACATAAGTGGCCCAATCTTCTACATCGCTATCAAAAGCAGTGATGTTACCCGTTTTTGGCATCCTTGTTGAGTTTCCTTTATTTTATTTTATTTTTCAAAATGGCGGCTTCCCGCGCTTGGCGGCTTTTCCCGCGCTTGTCTTCTTCCCCCGCCGACTAAAATGGCGATTGCCGCGCTGTTGCCGTTCTCGCCTCCCAGCGGTCCTTTATTTCCCCTGACGCTGCTGCTCTTGTTCCCCGCCGCTCCCGCGGTCCTCGTGGACATTAACGCTTTTCTGGCTGCTGCGCGTCTCTGCCCCGATTGCAGTCCGGCCCCTGACACCGGCTGCGGTCGTGTTCTCCGCCCTTTTCTTCGTTTTCCCTCCCCTTCTCCCACTGACAACTCGGCCGACTTCCCCTCCGTGCCGCTCGATCGGGCTTACCCGCCGTTGTCGTAGAAGGGATGATCACTGCCTGTTGCTGATGGTGGACTTCGTGGCCAGCAAACCAAACCGGGTTCCCGATGGCCTCCCGTGCGATGCATTGCTCAGCAGGATGTTGAGGGCGGATGCCCCTTTTCGACGCCCGTTCTGAGGACGAAGCTTCCTTGGATGCAAAACTGCCGCTAGGTACGATCAGACTTGTCGCCACTGTTGAGTCTGTGCTTTCCAAATGTAGTTATGCTGAATAACTGGACACAGACAACAGAATACTTAAACAGGTCTTTAGTAACTGAGGGTCAGGGCTGAACTGAAATACAATTTGCTCCACAGGGTTTATATACTGGTGTGGTCACCACCGGTACTACAATATACAGGAGCCATCAGAAAGTAGTCCATCACCTTAAGGTAGTCTCTTAAGGTGGTACAGGTTACATACACTACATTAGCTGAACAGAAAATTAAGTTCTCACAGCTCCCACACCAAGGGAGGGGCAGTATTTTATTCAAGATGGCAGCTTTGATTGGCAGCTTGGCAGACTAATCATCCACATAGTGAGCTGAGGGAAGGGTTAGCAGTCAGTCTTTATATCTGTACAAGCCAGTCTCCATTAGATTTTGAATCTGGAACAGTGAGAGAGGCAGCGGTCTCGCACTCTCCAGCCAGGATGCGGCCGGTTAGTAAAGTTAGTGGTAATTAGTTCAAGAAGTCATAATTCAGGCTTGCCATAATTTTCCAATCTTCCCTAGGTGCAGGGGAGGTGCCTGAGGATTGGAAAGTGGCAAATGTGACATCATTGTTCAAGAAAGGGTGCAAGGACAATCCTACTACAGGCCGGACAGTTTAACATCAGTGGTGGGTAAAGTTTTAGAAACAATAATCAAGGAAAAAATTAATGGACACTTGGAGAGGTTTAAGCTAATTAAGGAGAGCCAACATGGATTTGTAAAAGGCAGATTGTGTTTGACTAATCTAATTGAATTTTTTGATGAAGTAACAGGGAGGATTGATGAAGGGAATGTAATGGATGTTGTTTACATGGATTTTCGGAAGGCGTTTGACAAAGTACCACATAGAAGGCTGGTTAACAAACTTGAGGCTCATGGAATAGGTGGGTCAGTGGCAGCTTGGATAAGGAATTGGCTTAAGGACAGAAAACAACGAGTTGTGGTAAATGGCTCTTTTTTAAACTGGAGGATGGTAGACAGTGGTGTTCCCCAAGGGTCAGTGCTAGGGCCACTGCTTTTTTTGATCTATATAAATGACCTGGATATTGGAATACAGAGTAGAATTTTAAAATTTGCCGATGACACCAAAATTGGGGGTGTGGCAAACAGTGAGGATGATACCAATCGACTGCAACAGGACATAGAAAGGCTAGCAGAATGGGCAGACAAGTGGCAGATGGAATTTAATACTGAGAATTGTGAGGTGATGCATTTTGGCAGAAGGAACAGGGAGAGGCAATATACACTTAATGGCACAGTTTTAAAGAGTGTGCAGGGACAGAGGGACCTGAGAGTTAATGTGCATAGGTCCCTGAAGGTGATGGGACATATTGAGAGATTGGTTAACAAAGCATATGGGATCTTGGGCTTCATCAATGGAGGTATTGAGTACAAAAGTAGAGAAGTTATGCTGAACCTTTATAAAGCGCTGGTTAGGTCACAACTGGAGTATTGCATCCAGTTCTGGTCACCATACTTTAGGAAGGATGTGAAGGCACTTCAGAGGGTGCAGAGGAGATTTACCAGAATGGTTCCGGGGATGGGGGATCTTAGCTACAACGACAGGTTGGAGAAGCTGGATTTGTTTTCATTAGAGCAAAGGAGGTTGAGGGGTGATTTGATAGAGGTGTACAAGATTATTACGGGTTTGGCTAGGATAGACGGGGAAAGGCTGTTCCCACTAGTTGATGGTACAAGGACTAGGGGACACAGATTTAAGGTTTTGGGCAAGAGATACAGGAGGGATGTGAGGAAAAACTTTTTTACACAGCGAGTGGTGAGGACCTGGAACTCGCTGAAGATAGAAGTGGTGGAAGCGGAGACACTCAGGCCTAGAAATTCAGTGGGCTGCGCCACCAGTTAGCGCCCAAAGAGGGCACTTAGTGGATTTAGCGCCACTGGCCACGCCTCCCGTGAAATTTAGCGCGGCGCTAATGGCGGCGTTAGCCTGTAGCACTGAGCCACCACCGATGATGTCATCGGTGTGCGCAGCGCCCCGCTACCGCCCCGAACGCGATATTGGGTCGCGCCGGTCGCAAATCGCGACCGGTTCACGGGGCCTACCTGTGGCGGTAGTGGCGCAAATTAAAGGGGAGGTGTGGCGCGGTCATTTTTTTTCGGTGGCTGCCTGCCAGCACCTCCTCGCGCCGGCCTCCTGATCTCCCCCCCCCCCCCCCCCCCCGCCCGGGCAGTGCCGGTTGTGTCCCGAGAGCCCGGCACCTCTCCTCGGTGTCGGGCTCTTTTGCCGGCACTCGCGATCGGTGATCGCGCTGCTGCAGGCCCCTCCCCTTTAAGAAGGGAAGGAAGGCCTGCAGTACCGCAGTGCGCCGTGCCACAGCGTGTGGCGCTGTGGCACGTTGCGCTGCGATATTCAGTTTCAGCACCCCAAGAGGGACGCGGGGCGCCTCGAGCAGCGCCCCGCGTCCCTCTTGGGGTGATCAAACTGAATATCGGGCTGGCGCTCCCGGCTCCATCCGGAGCGGTAATTCCGGCGCCCAGGCGAGCTTGTCGCCCCCAAACAGGGCGCCAGTGAACTTCTAGGCCTCAATGTTTTCAAGGGGAGACTGGATAGGCACTTGAGGGAAATAAACTTGCAGGGCTACAGGGATAGAGCGGGGGAATGGGACTGACTGGATTGCTCTACAGAGACTCGATGGGCTGAATGGCCTCCCTGTGCCGTTATGACTCTATGAAGTGCTGACTAGTTAAGTGAGTTCAGACCATAACTGGGCCAGGTTGTTTATTTTGTTACGTTTTTTGATGCAAGCGCAATAGAGAATTGTTTGAATCTCACCAAAAACTATGTTCTGTTCATTCATATATTTTGTGTAAAGTAAATCAGTTTATTTGTTTGCTTTTGGCATCATGTGCCATGAGTGGATTCAGATATTAGAGTGGAATGGGAGGAACATGTGGGATCATCATATCTCGCACACAACAATAGGTTTTACTGTTGCCCTTCGCAGGTCTCACTCTCATTTTAGCAAATATTGAGCAGTAAAGGTGCGCTCCAGATTGCAGGGGAGGTGAGGTCTACTACAGAGTAACCAGGGAGAATACTCGGGGCGGACCCAAAATCTGAAACACTCCCTGTCCCCATGCGCAGAGCAACTTTCTGCCTCCCCATAATTCACAGAGACATTTGTTTCTTCACCTGCCAATCCCCATTCCACGTTTCACCGGGAGACTCTTTACCCGTTCCCGCCCCCTCCCCCTCCCCCGGTTCAGCGGGAGACCCTTTACCCCTCCATTTGCCTTCAAATTGAGGACGGATCGTTGAATGATGTTTACCTTAGGCAGTTCTAATGTTAAAAAGGCAAGTGGGGCCTGAGTTCTATACACTTGGGCATAGAATGTAAAAACAAGAACGTGATGTTGCAACTGTACAACATAGGAACAAGAGTAAGCCATTCAGCCCCTCCAGCCTGTTCTGAAAAGACACAGTGAGGGTATTATGTGCAGTTCCTATACCCAATTATAGAAAGGATATTAGAACCTTGGTAAGGATACATTGAAGATTCACTGGAATAATAACAAGAACGAGAGATTATAGTTAAGAAGGGTCAAAAATTTGGGGCATTTTACACGGAAACAGAACAGCAAAAGTTTACAGCACAGGAGACTGGTCAATTGTGCTAGCCCTTTGCTCAAGCAATCCAAAACTAACTGTATACTATATTCGCTGCTCATGATGCGGTCTCCTCTACATTGGGGAGACCAAATGCAGATTGGGTGACCGCTTTGTGGAACGCCTCCGTTCAGTCCATAAGGGTGACCCCGAGCTTCCGGTCGCCTGTCACTTTAATTCTCCGCTCCACTCCCACTCTGACCTCTCTGTCCTCGGCCTTGCACTGTTCCACTGAAGCTCAACGTAAGCTCGAGGAACAGCACCTCGTCTTTCGATTAGGCACTTTAGAACCTTCTGGACTCAACATTAAGTTCAACAATTTCAGACTATTACCCCGTCCCCAATTTTTCAGGCGGCAACTGTGGATTATGCTGCCATCCCCATTTGCAACATTTAGGCCTAGAAATTCAGTTAGGGCGCCCAGCTTGCCTGGGCGCCGGAATTACCGCTGCGCGCGGAGCCACTTGCGCCAGTGGGATATTCAGTTTCAGCGCCCCAAGTGGAAGCCGGCCGCTAAACAAGGGTTTCGGCGCCCCGCTTGGGGTGCTGAAACTGAATATCGGCGTGCAAAGTGCCGCTGCGGCACGGCAGCCTGCGGTACTGCAGGCCTTCCTCTCACTCTTAAGGGGGAGGTGCCTGCAACAGCGCGATCCCCGCTCGCGAGTGCCGGCAAATGACCGGCACCAAGGAGAAGTGCCGGGCTCTCTGGAAACAGCCGGCAATGCCGCGGGGGGTGGGGGTGTAGGAGGCCGGGGACGGAGGTGCGGGCAGGCAGCCGCCGAAAAAGTGGCCGGCCGCACCTCCACCTTAACTCGCCCCACTACCGGCTCAGGTAGGCCCCTGTGTACCGGTCGCTGTTTGCGGCCGGCGCGGAGGAGGCGGCAGCAATCAAATATGGCCAGCGGGGCGATAGCGGGGCGCTGCGCACACCGGTGATGTCATCGGTGGCGGCGCAGCGCTACAGGCTAACGCCACCATTAGCGCCCCGCTAAATATCGCGGTAGGTTTGGACAGTGGCGCAAAAGCCCTCTTTGGGCGCAAACTGGTGGCGCAGGCCACTGAACTTCTAGGCCTTAATCTCTCCTGCCTTCCTCCCTAACACAGACCGTCCCTTTTGTTCCTTTCTCCCCTCCACCCCCCCCCCCCTTTTCCTGCCTCTGCACCTGCTTAAAACCAGTTACATCCCTAACTTTTTCCAATTCTGACAAAGGGTCACAGACCTGAAACGTTAACTCTGTTTCTCTCTCCACAGATGCTGCCTGACCTGCTGAGTGTTTCCAGCATTTTCTGTTATTATTTCAAAACTAGCTCCTCTCTCTCGAAAGCCTTGTATCTTTCTCTGCTCCAAATGTTTATCTACTTTTCCCTTAAAACATGCGATGGTCTCTGCCTCAACCACTCTCTGTGGCAAAGCACTCCAGGCTCCAACAATTCTTTACATAAAGAACTTTCTCCTAACTTCTCTCCTCACCCTCTTAGTGATCATTTTAAATTGATAACCCCTTATGACTGACTCCCTAGCCAGAGGAAATAGTCTCTCCCTAGTCACTCTATCAAAACCCTTCAACATTTAAAAAAAACCTCTATTAAATCTCCTTTGCCTTCTCTGCTCCAGTAGAAATAGTCGCAGTATCTCAAGTCTCCCCTCATGACTATAGTTTTCTGCCCTGGTGAATCTATGTTGAATTCTCTGGCTTCAATGTCTATAATGGGACCCAAAATTACACAGTGAGCTAATCGATGTTTTTCATAAATTCATAATTACTTTTTTACTTTTTACCACTCTTTATAAAACCCAAAATGCTGTTGGCCTAGGCCCCCCTCAGTCACTGTTCAGCATCATTCCATTGAGTGTAAATGCACATGTTTGCTTTTCCTCCAAAATTGAATTACCTCACACTTATCCATATCAAATTACATCTTCCACCTGTCTGTCCACCCCACTAACCTGTCTGTCCACCCCACTAACCTGTCTGTCCACCCCACTAACCTGTCTGTCCACCCCACTAACCTGTCTGTGTCTTGAAGTTATTTAGAGTTTCTTTGCCTTTGTATTTTTGTGTCATCAACTTTTGAGATTGTGTCGCCTAAACCCAAGTTCAAATCATTAAATACAGAGAACATGTGGACCTAGCACTGACACCTGCAGTGCATCACTTCCAATCCTTCTCCAATCCGAGCATCGCCCATTTACCCTAACTCTTTGTTTCTTGTCCATAAACCAACTTTCTATCCATGCTGCTACATTTCCTCTTGTGCCATAAGCCTAAATGCCAATGATGTGCTCAATTATTATTTTGATACATGAATGAACATCATTATACTGGTGCTCGGCTGGCATCCTAGGATACCACACAGGTATCATGAACCATATCTGCAAAGAATAGCCTTAATCTTTGAGGAGCCACCACTTACCTTTCTGGGTGAAGCAGTTCGGCATGGTTCAGTACCTTAAAGTCAATGGACCATGGTAACTGACAAGGAAGTGAGCATTCACTTACATGATGCTGGTCACAAACCAGGTGGAGACTAAGAGAATGAAATCCATTCCTCTTGATTTTGGTTGTGGAATTGAACAAGGAGTGTGTCATCAATCTATGACTCTTTAGACTATTGTGCTATCTTGCTGCCGTTGGATTTCCATGGAGAAGATGATGAAATTGCTTGCTCTAGCGAACATACACCTGTGATTTGCTTTCTGCATCTATGCGAAGCTGACTGGAAAAGTTACTTACGTGCTAAGTAACAGCCTGGAATGATCTTAGAACAAAAGTTAAGAGCAGTTATGATCTTTACAGGCTGTGCGGTACCTGGAGTGGAAGTGGGCTATGTCCATTTGCAGCATGTGCGTAACTCTGGATCTTCAGTGGTAAAGCCTCCATATGGCAGCACGGTGGCATAGTGGTTAGCACTGTTGCTTCACAGCGCCAGGGACCCGGGTTCAAATCCGGCCTCGGGTGACTGTCTGTGTGGAGTTTGCACATTCTCCCCGTGTTTGCGTGGGTTTTCTCCGGGTGCTCCGGTTTCCTCCCACAGTCCAAAGATGTGCGGGTTAGGTTGATTGGCCATGATAAAAAAATTGGCCTTTAGTGTTAGGGGGGATTAAATACGTGGGGTTACGGGTGTAGTGGCGCTTCTTAGTTTCCAAACAGGCAGCCACTGAGCTGTGGGGTTTTTAACAACGAGTAGACGCGTGTCGAAATAAAACGTTCCCAAACGTAGCTTTGTCTTTTAAACTGTTTACTATAACACTTAACAAACGGAATTACAAAGCAAACACGTATAAACGAACACGGTCAAAAACTGTACTGCTCCAAACCTTACAACTTCTGCCTCCTTCAACCACGTGCAGTTTAAACTGTAAAATGGCTGCACCCATGTGTGGCTTAGGGACTGTTCCATTGTGGCAAGAATGAAGGGGGTGTCTCGGACTATACTACTGGAGCAAGAAAATAGGGGGTTTCTTAATACAATAAGTCGGTCAGGTAAATTAACTGTATTATGCCATTTAACCACTATTTTAAAGTATTTTCTTAAGCTTTTATGGCTCTTACATTCCGACCCCTAATTGACTAGGCACATGAAGCATATCAATTACTCAAACATTAAGAGTCATAAACTAATGAGTTCAACATATTTACAATATAAGTGTCCACTTTTTTCATTCGGGAACCTTTCACGCTGCTTCTTGTAGCAGGCAGAGCTTTGTGATCGGTCTTTCCAGGGTACTGGTCTTGGTTTGCAAACAAACGCGACGAACGACGCCTCTGGAGTCTGGCATGGTCTTAATTATTTTTCCCATCAACCAAGAATTTCTAGGGGCTGAATCATCCACAATTAAGACAATGTCTCCGACAATGAAGTTCCTCTTTATTTTGGACCATTTTTGACGCTCCTGTAGCAGAGGTAAGTATTCTCTTGTCCATCTGGTCCAGAAAAGGTCTGACATATACTGAACTTGCCTCCACTTCCGACGGGCATACAGATCTTCCTTTTTGAAGACTCCCGGGGGCATGGCTGGCTGTGTTTTCAACAACAACAGGTGGTTCGGAGTCAGGGCTTCGAGGTCATTGGGATCATCTGATGTCTTAGTTATCGGTCGGTCATTAATGATGGCTTCGACCTCGCACAGAACGGTTTGGAGTCCCTCGTCGTCAAGCGCTTGCTGCTTCAGTACAGAACTGAGTAGTTTTCTTACGGTGCGTATCTGTCTTTCCCAGACACCTCCGTGGTGGGATGCAGCCGGAGGATTGAAGATCCACTTAATTCCTGTTTGCATCATGGCTTCCTGTATTTTAAGCTGATTCCAACCTTCAATAGCTTCCCGTAGTTCTCTCTCCGCTCCGACGAAATTAGTGCCATTATCAGAACGCATAATGGACACCTGTCCTCTTCTACAGACAAAGCGCCGCAAGGCGTTAATACAGGAATCAGTGTCAAGCGTGTGTGCCACCTCAATATGAACAGCTCTGATGGTCAAACAAGTGAAAAGCACACCATATCTCTTGACAAGGCTCCGTCCTCGCTTTACCTCGAAAGGCCCGAAATAGTCCACCCCTACGTTTGTAAATGGGGGCTTGTCTGGTAACAAACGGTCTTCAGGCAGGTCTGCCATTTTCTGCTCCCCAGCTCTAGCGTGTAACCGTCTGCAAACAATGCATTCAGAGAGTATTTTTCTTATTACAGAATTAGCTCCTGGAATCCAGTATCTTTGTCTTAGCTTCGCAAGCACGTGATTCCTCCCACTGTGTCCAATACTCTGGTGTATATGCTGAAGAATGAGGGTAGCAACCCGGAGGTCCTTAGAAAGGATAGCAGGATGCTTGGCCTCCTCTGGCATAGCAGATTTGTTTAGTCTCCCTCCCACCCTCAGTACTCCATCTTGCAGTGTAGGGTCCAGCTTGTAGATATGACTACCTTTCTTGATTGGAGTATTTCGCTGTAGAGCTTCGATTTCTTCTGGGTATCTTTGTCTTTGACTGAAGCGAACTATCTCCTTCTCAGCCTTGGCCAAATCCTCCACGGTCAATGAATTCTTGCCCAATGTGGTCTTGTGATGATGCGTATACTGCTGTAGAAGCATTCTCTGCTTATCAGGGTTACTTTCAGACTGACTGATAGTGGCTCGGTACTCTTTTCTCTTACCGCTCAGGTGTAGCAGCAACTCTTTCAACCTTAGAAACCATGCAACTGCTTTCCTCAACTGGTGCCATCCTGAGAAATGGTTAACAAGCTTGTTCACTGTGTCAAAGTTCTCTTTCGTATTTATGAGATTTACTGTGACTGATCTCTTGACTTCGACGTCGTCTTCAGCAATCTGACTTGGCATATCTGGTCTTTCTGGCCATGATCTCTCTGTTTCCAGCAGATAACTTGGGCCTTGTATCCAAGTTTCACTCCTCACGAAGTTTTCAGCCTTCAATCCTCGTGAGGCTTGATCTGCTGGGTTTAATGAGGTGTTTACGTACCTCCATTGAGATGGTTGTGTAGCTTCTCTAATGGATGAGATTCTGTTTGCTACGAAGGTCTTGAAGCATATCTTCTCATTCTCTATATACTTCAGCACTGTCGTGCTATCCGTCCAGAAGACAGATTCTTCTAATGGGAGCTGTAACTCTTTCCGCATCACCTGGTCAACTTTAACTGCAACAACCGCTGCCGTCAATTCCAGTCTCGGGATGGTGACCTGCTTCAGCGGAGCCACCCTGGATTTCCCCATGAGGAAGGCACAATGTTTCTGGCCCTGTTGATTTGTCAACAAGAGGTAAGCAGCCGTGCCATAGCCGTCCTCACTGGCGTCCGAGAAATGATGTAGTTGAGCCGTCTTTGTAACTCCAAAACTCGCGGGCTTGATGCATCTACTGACGTTGAAGCTAGAAAGTTGTTGCAAATCTGTCAACCATCTGTGCCATCTCTGAGCTTGACCTTCTGGGATATCTTCATCCCATCCTCTCTTGTCTCTACACAGCCCTCGTAGCATCAGCTTCACCGGCAGAATGAGTGGTGCCAGGAATCCAAGAGGGTCGTAGATGGAACTGACCACGGAGAGAATCCCTCGTCTTGTGGATGGTCTTTCGTTCACCATTATCCTGAAGTTGAACGTGTCTGACTCGATGCACCATTGTACTCCAAGAGCTCTCTCGATAGGAAGGACATCGTGGCTCAGGTCCAGATCTTTGACTTAAGTGGCTCTTTCCTTTTCTGGGATAGAAGCTAGAACTGCTCTGCTGTTGCTTATCCACTTAGTCAGATGGAATCCTCCATTCGAACACGGAGTTCTAAGGTCTCTTGACAGTGCGATGGCATCGTCTTCTGTTGACACGGACTTCAGACAGTCGTCGACATAAAAGTTTCTGAAGATTGTCTCCACAGCCTCTGATGGTGCTTTGCCTTTGCCATCTTCTGCAGTTTTTCTGAGAGTGTAGCTTGCACAGCTGGGAGATGATGTGGCTCCGAACAAGTGTACGGCCATTCTACATTCCACCATCGCTTGACTAACGTCGCCATCTGGCCACCAAAGGAAGCGCAGAAGATCAGCATCTTCATCAGGGATTCTAACTTGGTAGAACATTGATTCTATGTCTGCCATCATGGCAACGAGCTCTTGTCTAAACCTAGTCAAGACGCCAATGAGGGTATTAGTAAGATCAGGACCTTGAAGCAGCTGGTCATTCAGTGAAGTTCCTCTGAATGAGGCGGCGCAGTCAAACACTACACGGATCTTTTTCTTCTTTGGGTGATACACCCCGTGATGAGGAATGTACCAGACCCTTCCATCGTCTCTGTTCAACTGTTCCTCGGGCACCTTTACAGCATAGCCTTTCGCTATGATGTTTCTCATGAAGTCTTTGTAGTCTTCGTGAAAGTCGGGGTTCTTGTTCAGCTTTCTCTTTAGACTGATGGCGCGTTGCTCTGCTATGCAGTGATTGTTCGGCATCTTCGCGGTCTGTCTTCTCAGTGGCAAACCAATGTGATAGTGGCCATCAATGAACTGTGTAGACCTTGTCATCAAACCCATGAACTGATGGTCTTCTTGTGACATCTCTGTCTTTTCCTCACAGCTGCGTTCTGAGAAGTCTGCGTTGAACTGCTGGATCAACAGCTCTTCAATGCTTGCGATAGAGATGCGATTAACTGTGACGTTTTGTCGTTCCTCCTTGTTCGACTTGTGGCCATCATCTCTCCTTACCGGTCCATTGACTACCCATCCAAGGGCTGTCCTGACGGCGTAGGGTCCGTCATCCTTGCTGTTTATCACCTGCCATGGCTCCATAGTTTTGTAGGCATTGGTTCCAATTAATAGGCCAATTTCTGCTTCAATGTATGGGAGACGCACCTTTTCTAGGTAAGGCCATCTATCCACATCCTTCTGCAGGGCTAGGTTCCCTATTCTAACAGGAATCTCCCTCTGTGTGAAAACATTAGGCAGGTCTATGAAGTCCTTCTCTTCAAGTCCACACACTTCTAAGTCTGACAGGATATAACTTTGCATTGACTTCTCATGACCCATGGTGCGTAATAGGATTTCTGTTCTTCTGCCTCTAACGTTCAGCTGTCGCATGAGTGATTCTGTGCAGAACGTTGCTGAGCTACCTGGATCCATGAAGGCGTAAGTCTCCACAAGCTTCTCGCTCCTCTTAGACTTGATCTTTACTGGTACGATGGCAAGAATACAGTCACTGTCACCGGCCCCAGTGAGTCCACAAGTCTCTGGTTCTAGCGACACCAGAGCACTTGAGACAACCTTCTCGTCGGTATTGTTTTCTTCACTCTTCTTAGAGACTTGTTCTTCTTTATGGATATGCAGCAGACTGGGATGTTTCCGAGTGCACTCTCTGCATGTTGTTCTTTGCTTACAGTTTCTACTCAGGTGCCCCTGAGAGAGACATCCAAAGCATAGGCCGTTGCACTTCAGGAATTCGATTCTGTCCTTATGTGGCTGTGCTTTGATGTCGCTGCAGAAATCCAATGTATGATTCTTCTGGCAGAATAAGCATGGCTTCTGAAAGGCATTAGCAGACGTCACTGTGCTGCTCTTTTTGGGAGATGAGTTCTGGGGCCTTTCTTCCTCGGCCTGGGTGACGATAGTTGCAAAGCTGCTTCCCCTGGAACCACCTTTCCTGAGAGTCTTTGATTCAACGGGCTTGGCTTTCACTCTTCCATCGGTGGTTGGGCTGACGTCTTGGATGTTTCCAAACAATGGGTCCCTAGCAATTTTAGCCTGTTTGTCTATGAAGTTCACTAAGTCTGCAAACCTGGCTCTACCTTTCCGTCTCTCCATTATCTCAAAGGCTGTTCTTCTCCATTGTTCTCTCATCCTGTAAGGAAGCTTAGAGATGATGATTCTCATAGTCGTAGGATTGTCCATCTCTTCCATGAATTCAACATCCTCCATGGTGTTGCGACATCCTATGAGGAAAAGAACATATGCGTTCAATGCCTCTCCGTCCTCCGATCTGATCTGTGGCCACTTGGTAGCCTTTTCGATATATGCAGTGGCTATCTTCAGCTCGTTACCATAGTGCTCCTGCAGCAACTTCCTGGCTTCTATGTATCCCCGGTCCGGTCTCATGTGTTCACAGCTTCTGACCAGGTCTTGTGGTTTACCACTGGTGTACTGTCCCAGGTAGTACAACTTATCACTGCTGCTCTCTGTTTTGGAGTCAATGGCTTGTTCAAAGGATCTGATGAAGGGCTTATACTTGAGTGGGTCGCCTTGGAACACTGGTATGTCTCTTTGAGGGAGTCGAAACAGATTCTGTTGTTTTACAAGCATCTCTGTAATTTCGTTCTGACGTTGCATCACTCGGTATAGGCTTCTCCCTGTGTCTTCAGGCCTCTGGTGGTCATCAGCAGGGTCTAGTCTAGACCATCTGACATCTGGGGTAGCATCACGTGCTCCTGTTAGTGGAGAGGCCACTCTTCCACGCTGTAATGCCAGGGGATTGCCTTCGGGCTCTGTTGTAACTCTTGAAGGTGCCCTGGATCCAACTCTATGTGACAACGTTGACTGGCAGTGGCTCCCGCCGTCCCGTGAGCCTTCATAATCTTCGTACGCACTCAACCTGGCGTCTGAGACCTCGATAGCTGTTTTTATCTCCAGCTGTTCTTTCTTTGCCTGCACCTGGGCCCGTTGGGCCTGCAGTTGGGCCTCTTCCCGTTCAAGAGCTTGCTTCTCCGCTAAAGATGCTGCGCGCGCCATCAACGCCGCCCGTTCGGCCTCCGCTCTCATGCGTCGCGACGAGCTTGTGGTAGAAGCGACTGACCTGCGTCCAGAAACAGAGCTACCTTCTTTTCGATTTTTGCTCGGTCTGGCGGAAGTCTCTGAAATGCTATCGTCTGGTCCGACTTCATCGTCAACTTTATCTTTCTCTGCTGTATCAGCGTCTTGACGAATCTTTAACATCCACTGTTCCGTGGCCTTGATATAGTCCTTAATGCTGGTTGATTTAAGATCAAACCAGTTGTGCTGATCAGAGTTTCCCTCTTCTTCAGGCAGAAGTGCTAATACATCTTCATTGAGTACATTAAATTCTTCATGCAGCTTGGAGAAATCGTAATACATTATGTCTTCAGCTTTCTTAATATTAGCATTATCTTCCATGAGACGATCAATTATCTTCATTTTTCCAGTTATCTGAGCTAATTTAGCCTTCCTTGCACCTATGCTTCTATGTAACTTCTCTCCCATTGCCTTTGGGGTGAGCTTTATTTCCCTCTTTTGGCCAGCAATCTTTCTGGCTGATGGAAGCTCCTGGCTCCGTAAGGCCTCGGCCATTTTACCCGCAGCTCTTATTTAGCTTCTCAATAGAATGAACAAAGCAAGTAGCAGTCACTGTACCTTCGCTTTCTTATATTGTCGTCTGGCTCCGTGACCATTCGGGTATACGTTCGCCGACGATTCCGTCCCTTCTTAGGGAGCAAGTTTTTGACTAATGTAGTGGCGCTTCTTAGTTTCCAAACAGGCAGCCACTGAGCTGTGGGGTTTTTAACAACGAGTAGACGCGTGTCGAAATAAAACGTTCCCAAACGTAGCTTTGTCTTTTAAACTGTTTACTATAACACTTAACAAACGGAATTACAAAGCAAACACGTATAAACGAACACGGTCAAAAACTGTACTGCTCCAAACCTCACAACTTCTGCCTCCTTCAACCACGTGCAGTTTAAACTGTAAAATGGCTGCACCCATGTGTGGCTTAGGGACTGTTCCATTGTGGCAAGAATGAAGGGGGTGTCTCGGACTATACTACTGGAGCAAGAAAATAGGGGGTTTCTTAATACAATAAGTCGGTCAGGTAAATTAACTGTATTATGCCATTTAACCACTATTTTAAAGTATTTTCTTAAGCTTTTATGGCTCTTACAACGGGGTTACGGGGATAGGGCTTGTGTGGGATGGCTGTCGGTGTAGGGACCGGGTGCTAGGGTTTGGATGATCAGCCATGATCTCGTTGAATGGCGGAGCAGGCTCGAAGGGCCGAATGGCCTACTCCTGCTCCTATCTTCTATGTTTCTATGTTTTCTATATGCACTGCTTCTGAGACTACTGGAGGAATGTGGCTTTCTGCCTGGCGTGGGCACTGGTGGGCAGGACTGCCTGACCAGCTTAGCATAGCTTCATTGCTCTTTCAACAAGCAAAACTACATGAGAAGACTCTGTGTAAAGGAACTTTGCTCAATTGAAAAACTGAGCTGGGCCTATAAATCTAGGTCTTGGAGTGAAGACAGTTGTGTGCATAATATGTTCGTGGGGTAAGGAAGAATATGTATATTATGTGGGACTGCGGTAAGGATAAGTGTGTACATAATCTAGGGCTGGGGTAAGGAAGAGTGTCAGCTGTGGCTCAGTGGGCAACAATCTCGCCTCTGAGTTAGAAGGTTGTGAGTTCAAGCCCCACTCCACAGACTTGAGCACATAATCCAGGCTTCAGTGCAGTACTGAGGGAGTACTGCATTGTCAGAGGTGCCGTCTTTCGGATGAGACATTAAACTGAGTCCCCGTCTGCTCTCTTAGATGGACGTAAAAGATCCCATGGCACTATTTCGAAAAAAAGCAGGGGAGTTCTATCCGGTGTCTTGGCCAATATTTCTCCCTCAACCAAAGTTTCTTTTTTACATTATATGTGGCTAGGGTAAGGACGGACATGTATATAATGTGGAGCTTGGATAAGGAGATGTCGAAGTCTCGACTCCTGAGTAAGACTCTTAAACACAAAGTATCGTCAAAGACAGGCTTTATTTGCTTGCAAGGGAAGGGTTGTGTAGTCAAAGGCTACATCAGACCTCTTCAAAGTAATACAGAATTTGTAACATATTTATACAGTACAGAGACAAACAGGCTTTCTATGCCACATGACATAGTATTGAATCATACCTGATTACAAAGGCACAGACCTTGCAAATTACTGAAACAACGTATTCCAGGTTTCGTTAGAATAACGAACAGAAATACCTTGGGATAAGATTAACTAATCCTTTATTATGGGATCCCTTTGTTCTCCCACTGTACCAACTGAGCCTGTGGGCCGATGTTTACCCTAACATGTCCTTGGCTATTTGTTTGGTAAATGAGGCTCCTTGCTAAGCTTATTACAGATAAGGAGTACATATGTTGCATTCCTAAATTGTCTCATCCTTTTGAAACTAATTAGTGAATCATGCTGCTGGCCATTTCAGTTTTTATTCTATGCCCAGGAAGCCATTTTGTGTCTAAGTAAGAAACTGTACTTCCACAGAGAGGTGTGTACATAATGTGTGGTTGGCATAGAATGGGCACATACACAAGGTACATAATATGGGTTTGGGGTACAGATGGGTAGAGACAGAATCACTCCGGTGTAATTGCATTTAGCATTCATGTAGCTTGTGTGAAATCAACAGCCAAATTGTGCACCATTATTAAAGCTCCAAAGGAATCACCGTCCTGAGATTGGATTGGGGTCGCCGCTGGGGCAGTGCAGTGAAAGAAAGTCCCTTTGCACCGCATTTCCAGCGATGGATTGGAGTGCCTTGAATTTCTATGCTGAGTTATTTACCTTATTTAACTGCACCAGATTGGAATCCAGATCCCACCTCTAAGTTCAAGTGCTCCAATATGGGTTAATAAATCAAATGCTTGTTTACTTTGTGAACAGTTAGTTAAAGAAAAATGAGCATTTAAACATAAAGTTATAAAGAGAAACCCATTGTGGAGAATGTTTTCTCCTGTTTAATACAAACAGCTTCTTGCTTTAAAAGGAGTTTCTCCTCATCATTGCAGGAGATGCTCAAAGATAAAGCTGGCAATGTAATAACAGGCTCTGAAAACAACGTGCAGCCACTTCTTTGGAGAGTGCAAGCGACTGCTGAAGCGTAATGTAAACTGTTAGGTAACAGCCACACATTTCAGTTATTTATGATTTTCCACTCTGCCTGCTTTGCTCTGCATATTTTCTTGTTTATTCTCTGGTGTAACAAGTAACCCAACCATATTCTGAGTAAGACCAATAGGTCAAAAACCCACAGCCCTTTTGGAAAATTCCCACCACAACTCTGGCAAGAGTGCATCAGAAGGGCCAGAAATTAGGCTTGGACCCAGATAAACCTGATCCCCGCCTACCCTGAGTAAGCCAGGCCCCGGCCTGACATCACGATTTTTGTGTGGCCATGTAAACAGCAGAGTGCACACATGCCTCTTAACAGACAATTGGTGCAGGAGGGACGACCCAGGGACTGGGGGTAGCCATTTCCTACGTCCACTGCCCTCTGAAGCACTCGGTGTCAGATCAGTGGGGACTAGACCACCAGAAAATGCACGTGGGCCCTACCTGAGGATCTAGGCTCAAGGCCCGGACTCCAAGATCTCCAACATTTGAGTGTTTCTGCCTCCTTATAAAGGAGCTGATGGAGAATATATTCTATGTTTTTTGGGGGGCTTAAAACCTGCTCAGCAGGCTAACATTGGCTTGAATGGCAGGCCTGTTCGGGCAGATGAGCCCCTAGTGGCACAGGCAGCCACTATTGCCATGTTACTGAAGGGACCTCTGCCTAATCTCACAACCGCAGGCAGGGTTAGCGCCACAGGTGTGACCCAGCATGTATCCCAGGATGTGCCCCCCCCCCCCCCCCCCCCCCTGCTCCATTGATCTTTAGACCCCAGTTAATGTTGTGGTCTTTTCAGTGGATGTGACTAAGCGAGATTGGTAGAAACAGCAGGCAGACCGAGTGTATTCTGAAGATTGTGACATGGACTGAGAATTTCATCTGAGCTGCTCCTGCTCCATTGCCGTAACTTTGTCAGAACTGCAGTGGAAATCTGGTTTACCTTTGTAATCGGGGTATTGGCTGCATTTCCAGGAAAGTTATGGCGTCTGAGCACCTGTAAGGAATGTTTTGGCTAGTGACTAACGGGGTCTGGTTTTGACTCATCTTTACAAACAATAATCAAAAAGTGTGACTGTCTTAGAAATGAGCCAGTTCTTGTCGACATTTTAATCTATAGGCATATACATTGACATTTGTAACCCATCGAGCATATATACACTGCACTTTTAATCTACAGTGCATATATATGGGCACTTTCAATCTATAGGCTATATGTACTGGGTGTTTTTAATCTATGGGGTATATTAATGGGCCACTTTTAATCTATATGGTATATACATGGTACTTTTAATCTATAGGGTATATGTGGGACACTGATATGTGGCCCTAGAAAGTTGGCCACGCAGCACCCATTTTTTGGTGCCTCTTAAGGTCCCAATATGGCGGGCAGGAAAAGTGTGCACATTCCCAGCTGTAACTTCAGCACCTGCCATTTTGGTGATGAAGATTGCGCTGGTGCATGTTGGGGTCATTTAAACAGGGGTAAGAGTTTATTCAAAATAGGGTCCTGCCCTTCTTCCTGCACCCTGTTTTCCATTATCGATCGCCCCAACTCTTCACTTACCATGTCCTGACCTCACACAACACAAAGTGATAGTTAAAGGCATCATTTCGAACTTGCAGGTTGGTTGCTGGGTTCTCATTTCAGGCTACTGGTTGACTTCTGGGTGTTTCTTGACTCTGGAATGTTCACTTTGTCTAAACAGAGAAAAATGTTGCTCAGTTGTTGTTGGCTGCCTCAGAAGTATTTTGGCTGAAGTCATGGGTGGGCTCATAGGACTGCCTTTGGGACTGGAGGTGGGGGAACAGCAAGGAAGATAGCAGAGAGGAGGAGCTGCTGAGATGAGGGAGGGGGGAAAGCACTGAGCAGGAGGCCAGGCCCACAACAGGTCTTCAGGGAGCACTTCTCATACATTAACTTCACCGAGGAGCAGTGTCCGAAGCACCTTCGCTTCACTGAGCAATGTCACCTTGTGCAGCCACAACTCCAGCCTTGCACCATGGCATGGACAGCACTGCCTGTGGTGGTCAGGGTCACCGTGGTCCTTAACCTTGATGCCACAGGCTCCTTTCAGGTGTGTGACATGTGACATTAGCAACATCTCCAGTACTAGTACCAGGGAGGTCCCTGACGCTCTCTGTCAATAGGGAAGGAGCTGTTGGGGTTCCTCCTGGTGCAGAGAGAAGGACGAGACAGTAAGAGGTTTCGTCTGCATGGCAGGCTTCCCCATGGTGCAAGGTGCCATAGATTGCACCCACATTGCCTTGCATGCTCTCCATCACCAGCCAGGCATCTTTAACAATCAAAAGCGATTCCACTCCCTCAATGTCCAGCTGGTTTGCGACCACAGGCAGTACATCATGCAGGTCTGTGCCTGCTATCCTGGCAGCAGTCACAACTTTCAGCCTGCGCCAGTCCTCCGTGCCACATTTATTCAAATCATCAAGTTACAGGCTGACTATTAGGTGACAAGGTATATGTCCTCTGGCTCATGACTCCTGTCAGGAACCCGGGCACAGACACAGCAAGCCTACAATGAGAGCCAAGCTGCCACAAGGAACATCATCGAGCAAACAATCTGTGTGCCTGACCAACGCTTCTGCTATCTGCACTGTTCGAGGGAGCTTTGCAGCACACCCCCGAGCGGATCTCCTGCATGATCCACAACTTTGCCAGCCTAAGGGACCAACCCTGACCACCACCTCGGCAGCAACAAAAAGAGGAAGAGGGAAGGAGAGGCAGCTGCCACTGGTGCCTGTACCTGCCAGGCCTTCAGGGAGAATGTCACCTAAACCAGTCCTCCCATTCCCTAATACACCCACAGTCTCACAATCCTTCTCAGCCCCCCATCTGATTGCCTTCCTTCAATCCAAACTGTTGGCTCTTGTCATCACTTCAGTACAAAGATAAATACCAAATCCACAACAATGAAAAACTATCAACTCAATTACATCTATTTGTGATAGTTTGCAGAAACAATTAAGAATCCCCCTTGTGCCAGGCCTTAATGCCTGTACTGAGCGCACCTTTCCCTATCCTGGTGCTCCTACAAAGTGTTTCTCCAATGGCTACAGCTTGGGAGGTGGGAGGCGGGAGGCTGAGCTTCCATTGATGGCCTGGTGGTCGACCTCCAGCAGCTCTGGGCTTTGAGGGCCCGACTGCAAACTGGGTTTGGGGGGGAGGTGCGGGCAGTATGGGGTGAGCCTAGAGTTGGGGGGCAAGGAGCTGGGGGTGGGGGGAAGCCTCGGGTGAGAGCTTGGGGTTGGTGGGGAGAGCCTGAGGGGAGGGGGAAAGGGGTTAGGAGCAGCTTGAGGTGGGGTGGGGGCTGTGGGGGAGACACTGTGGGGGGGATCTGGGGTTGTGGAGGGGAGCCTGGGGTGAGGTGAGGGAGGGGGGAGGTGGGGAGGGGAGCCTGGGGTGGGGTGGGGCGGGGCGTGGGTTTGTAATCCTTAACTTCTTGTTTCCTTGTATGATCATGAAGTGTGGAATTTTGAACATTACGTTTGTTGCAATTTTGTTGGTGATAAAACTAATAACTGCTTTTGTTTGGTGGTAGGATATCCTTAGGCAATCCAAGAAGGACCGAGTGTCAGAGTTCACCCCACTGGCTCCTGCTCAGAGTTCTATCTACACAAATAACATCCACAGCTCCCATCAACAGACAAAGTCTGTCTCTGCTCCACATTCCAGGAAGGTGATGCAAACATATTGGACTGAGGATGCTTATTGTAACAATCCATCACCGTTTAACTATTCTGGTAATCACTGCCCTTCCAATGCTCGCTGCACTTTTGTTGGATCTGGTTTGGAAACTGCAGTCTAACCTAGGGAATATTGCCTTTGAATCCTGTGGTTTTGAGTTTAATTACTCCTGTTTTAGCAAGACTGCTGCATTAAAGACTTGAGAGATCTTTTTGACTCCAGAGGTTTCAAGTATTCATTAAGAACTTGAATAAGACATGCTGCATTCTGCCTGGGCCAGTCAATCCCACGTGATGAAGTGAAACTAAATACACAGTCCGGTACTGTGTGGCTAATACATGACTTTATTGTCCTATCCTATTCCTTGTGATGCTGCTTTGTCATCCACTAATACTCAAACCTGTGTGACATCCGACAATCCGATCATCAAATTATCAGCAAGGTGGCATCAACAAAAGGGAAGTCTGCGAGCGATCAGTCTGTCTATTAATGTTCCTTTATACTCTGTTCCTTTAATAAAGCTTCTTTTATTCCACTTTCTATGTAAAAAAATCCTGTGCATAAACAATGTTTCAAGAAATATACTTTTAATTGTTTACCTATTGTAACTGGCAAAACCAGTTCATATCCGCGTCAGGTGAAACTTACAGGCTGAGATCTTGTGCCAATTTTAACCCACCCCGCCAGTTGGAATGGGGTAGAGGGAGCATTGTGACTTGTCGCCCATTCCTGCTGGAATCGGGTTGACCGCTACTGCAGTTAGGTGGTAGCCTTATGAATTTATGCAAACTGGGGCTCTGTTACACTGTTACCCGGGCCTGAGGGTGGAATCTGCTGTGGGTTTCCCGCCAGGTTGGCCCTCCGTGGTAAGTGGAAATCTTTGTGGAGCCAGGAGAAGGAGAGCCACGTTATCGACCCCTTGTTTTGTCACAGTCTGTTAAAGTGGTTCAGAGATTCTCAAGCCAGTTTAAAATTACCGCACCACTAATTCCCATCTTCAGCCTGATTTTATTCATTGTCTAGAGTTATAATAATGATGAATGTTGCCGACAGTTTGAAAGCCTGGTTCAGGGAGAGTAGCTATATTACCTTTCCATTCTGATTCAACAGCAACTTGCATTTATATAGTGCCTTTAAAGTAATTAAACATCCCAAGGTGCTTCACAGGGGCATTATCAGACAAAATTTGACACTGAACCAAATAAGGAGATATTAGGACAGGTGCAAGGTAGAAGAGTAGATTAAAAAAACAACCCCTAACCAGACTGCCAGAGTGCTAACTTGTCGACCTCAAAGTCCAAATTCAAAAATACTAAAAAAAAACACAACAGTAACATTAACCAAAATGCCCCAACCGCAAAGCCCAAAGCCCTTAATGCAAAATCTTAAACCCAACCCATGTCAATAGGTTGCCTCCAATTCCATGCGTTCCCATTTTTTGTTAACAATCTCTTATATGGAACAATAGCTGGAGTGCCTGGTGGTGCCGAGGCTTTTTCGAGGGCATGTTGTTGTTGGAAGAGAGAGAGAGAGAGCGACTGGGGGGAAGAGAGAGAGCGACTGGGGGGGGGGAAGAGAGAGAGCGACTGGGGGGGGAAGAGAGAGAGCGACTGGGGGGAAGAGAGAGAGCGCGACTGGGGGGGGAAGAGAGAGAGCGACTGGAAAGGGTAGAGAGAGAGCGACGGGGGAAGAGAGAGCGACTGGGGGGAAGGGGGGGAAGAGAGGACTGGGGGGAAGAGAGGAAGGGGGGGAAAGGGGAGGAGGGGGGGCGGGAGAGGGAGTGGGGGGAGCGGAGGGGAGAGGGAGCTGGGGGGAGGGGAGCGCGGAGGGGAGCTGGGGGGAGGGGAGGGGGGGAGAGGGAGAGGGAGCGGAGGGGAGGGGGGGAGCGGGAGCGGGGGGGAGAGGGAGAGGGAGCGGGGGGGAGGGGAGCGGGAGCGGGGGGGAGGGAGGGAGGGGAGAGAGAGGGGAGAGGGAGCAGTGGGGAGGGGGAGAGGGAGAGGGAGGGGGGGGAGGGGAGAGGGAGCGGGGGGGGAGAGGGAGGCGGAGGGGAGAGGAGAGGGAGGCGAGGGGGAGAGGGGAGAGGGAGCGGGGGGGTAGGGGAAGGGGAAGGGGTGGGGAAGGGTAGGGGGTGGGGTAGGGTAGGGGGTGGGGTAGGGGTAGGGGAAGGAGTGGGGTGGGGGGGAGAGGGGAAGGAGGGAAGGGGGGAAGGGGAGAGGGGAGGGGGAAGGGCTGGGGTAGGGGGAGGGGAAGGAGGGAAGGGGAAGGGAAGGGAAGGGGACCCAAAATAAATTTCACAGTAGGAACAACCAAAATTGAACAAACCACTAACTACACATACTTGGGCTTAAAAATCAGTTCTATGGGAAACTTCAAACTGGCTGTGAATGAACTGAAAGAGAAAGCAAGAAGGGCTTTCTATGCCATCAAAAAATCAATCCAAATTAGTAAAAATTCTGAGGAGGAGGAATTCCTGGAATGTTTTCGGGACGGTTATCTGGACCAATATGTCGAGGAGCCGACTCGAGATCAGGCCATTTTAGACTGGGTATTGTGCAATGAGAAGGGACTTATCAGCAATCTTCTTGTACGAGGCCCCTTGGGTCAGAGCGATCATAATATGATCGAGCTCTCAGTCGAGATGGAGAGTGAGGAAATTGAATCAGAGACTAAGGTCCAGAACTTAAATAAAGGGAATTACGAGGGTATGAGACGGGAATTGGGTAAGATTGATTGGGTGGTGTTTCTGGGGGGATTGACAGTGGATAGACAATGGCAAGCATTCAAAGATAGAATGGAAGAATTCCAGAACATGTTTATACCGGTTTGGCATAAAAATAAACCTAAAAAGGTGACTCAACCGTGGATAACGAGGGAAATTAGGGACAGCATAAAATCAAAAAAAAGGGCATATCAACTGGCAAAAAAAAGCACCAGACCGGAAGATTGGGGGCAGTACAGGATACAGCAAAAGAGGACAAAGGGATTAATCAGGAAGGGGAAAATAGAATACGAAAGTAAACTTGCAGCAAACATAAAGACAGACTGCAAAAGCTTTTATCGGTATATCAGGAGGAAAAGACTGGTAAAATCCCAAGTCGGTCCCTTGCAGTCCGATTCGGGAGAATATATAATGGAGAATAAGGAAATGGCAGACCAATTAAACTCATACTTTGGTTCTGTATTCACAAAGGAGGACACAAATAACCTCCCAGGAATATCGGCAAACATAGGGACTAATGAGAGGGAGGAGCTGACAGAAATTAGTATCTCTAGGGATATGGTGTTGGGTAAGTTGAGGGGACTGAAGGCCGACAAATCCCCGGGGCCTGATAAACTACATCCTAGGGTACTTAAGGAGGTGGCCCTGGAGATAGCAGATGCTCTAAGGATCATCTTCCGGAACTCCATTGACTCGGGAACAGTACCCGTGGATTGGAGGGTAGCTAATGTTACCCCAATATTTAAAAAGGGGGGTAGAGAGAAAGCAGGGAATTATAGACCAGTAAGCCTTACATCGGTTGTGGGCAAAATGCTAGAGTCCATTATTAAGGATAAAATAGCGGAGCACTTGACAAATGGGGAAAGGATCGGACAGAGTCAACATAGATTTACAAAGGGTAAATCGTGTTTGACTAATCTGCTGGAATTTTTTGAGGAAGTAACTGGTAAAATAGATGGGGGAGAGCCAGTGGATGTGGTGTACCTTGACTTCCAGAAAGCCTTCGATAAGGTTCCACACAAAAGATTATCATGCAAAATTAAGGCTCATGGGATTGGGGGCAAAGTATTAACGTGGATAGAGAACTGGCTGGCGGATAGAAAACAGAGTTGGAATAAACGGCTCGTTTTCGGAGTGGCAGGCAGTGACCAGCGGGGTGCCGCAAGGATCTGTCCTGGGACCCCAGCTGTTCACAATATATATAAATGATCTGGATCAGGGAATTGGATGCAATATTTCCAAATACGCTGACGACACTAAACTAGGAGGAGGGGTGGGCTCTGATGAGGATGTCAGGAGGCTACAGTGCGATTTGGACAGGTTGGGGGAATGGGCAGATACGTGGCAGATGCACTATAATGTGGACAAATGCGAGGTTATCCACTTTGGGGGTAAAAACAGGAGGGTAGATTATTATCTAAATGGCAATAGATTGGGAGATGGGGAAGTGCAGAGGGACCTGGGTGTTCTTGTGCACCAGTCACTGAAGGAGAGCATGCAGGTGCAACAGGCGATTAAGAAGGCAAATGGTATGTTGGCCTTCATATCAAGGGGGTTCGAGTATAGGAATAGGGATACCTTACTACAGCTGTACAAGGTGCTGGTGAGACCGCATCTGGAGTATTGTGTACAGTTTTGGTCGCCCCATCTGCGGAAGGATGTTCTTGCCATGGAAAGAGTGCAACGGCGATTCACCAGGCTGATACCTGGAATGGCGGGAATGACCTACGAAGAGAGATTAAATAGTTTGGGCTTGTACTCACTGGAGTTTAGAAGATTGAGAGGGGATCTCATCGAAACATATAAAATTATGGCAGGCCTGGACAGGCTGAATTCAGAGAGAATGTTTCCAATGGCCGGGGAGCACAGAACCAGGGGCCACAGTCTAAAAATAGCGGGCAAATCATTTAAAACAGAGATGAGGAAGAATTTCTTCACTCAAAGAGTGGTGAGCCTGTGGAATTCCCTGCCACAGAGGGCTGTGAATGCTAATTCAATAAATATTTTCAAGAGAGAATTGGATATATTTCTGAAGGCTAAGGGGATTAAGGGTTACGGAGAAAAGGCGGGGACGGGGTACTGAACTGGTAAGATCAGCTATGATCTCAGACGAAGATCAGCCATGATCTCATTGAATGGCGGAGCAGGCTCGAAGGGCCGAATGGCCTACTCCTGTTCCTATCTCTATGTTTATGTTTATGTTTAAATAGAAATCCCAATTAGCATTTGGCTCAAAATTTTCAAATCAGTAATTGAACCAATTGCACTCTATGGCAGTGAGGTATGGGGACCGCTAACTCAACAAGAATTTGCAAAATGGGACAAACACCCAATTGAGATCCTACATGCAGAATTCTGTAAAAGTATCCTCCGGACTCAAAGGAAAACAGTAAACAATGCATGCAGGGCGGAACTAGGCCAATATCCATTAATAATCACTATCCAAAAAAGAGCCACCAAATTTTGGAATCACCTACAAATGAGCAATCCCCAATGCTATCACTACGACGCCCTGAAATGCCAAGAGCTGACCATAAAGAAGAATACCCTCAGTCAACTAGTCCTGGGACTCAGTGAAGTAACTACTAACAATACTAACAATAACCAGCCCCAGGACAGTGACAGGGTAACACAAAGAATTCGACCCAACACAATCGTCGCTAAGCAAAAGGAAAAATATCTGACATATTGGGCAGAAACAACAAAAACCCAAAGCAAACTCAATTGCTACTTGGCCCTAAACAGACAATACAACATAGCTGATTACCTGACCATGGTAAAAGATAACAAACTGAGAAGAACCTTGACAAGGTACAGACTTAGCGAACATAGCCTAGCAATCGAAAAAGGCAGACACAGGCAGACCAGGCTGCCAAGAGAGGACAGGATATGCTCTCACTGCAGTCAGGGAGTGGTGGAGACAGAGATGCACTTCCTCACAGCTTGTGGAAAATATCAGGGCATCAGGGAGAATTTCTACCAAAAATTCTCACAAATATGCCCCGATTTCAGAAATCTGAATGACAACCAAAAACTCCCATTCCTACTGGGAGAGGAGAGAAGCTGTATAACACTGGCGGCACACTATGTTACAGCTTGCCATGAACAGAGGGACAACCAGTAAACTAAGAAAAGAATATATATAAACAATGCGAATGTATATTTATACACTCAGGGATATACCTGTTTATACACTGTATGAATAGAACTGCGTTTATGTGCTAAACCATAAATGTATTTTGATGCTTTGGCAACATAAGATGTAACTTATCATGCCAATAATGCGATTTGAATTGTGAATTGGAAGGGAAGGGGGGGAGGGGAAGGGAAAGGGGGGGAAAGGGGGGGGAGGGGTGGGGGGGGAGGGGAAGGGAGAGGGGGTGGAGGGGAAGGGAGAGGGGGGGGAGGGGAAGGGAGAGTGGGGGGGAGGGGAAGGGAGAGGGGGGAAGGGAAGGGAGGGGAGGGGTGGGGGAAGGGGAGGGGTGGGGGAAGGGGTGGGGGAAGGGGAGAGGGGAGGGGGGAGAGGGAAGGGGGAGAGGGGAGGGGGAAGAGGGGGAAGGGGAGAGGGGAGGGGGGAAGGGGAGGGGAGAGGGGAGGGGGAAGGGGAGAGGGGGAAGGGGAGAGGGGAGGGGGAAGAGGGGAGGGGAGGGGGAAGAGGGGAGGGGAGAGGGGAAGGGGAGAGGGGAGGGGGAAGGGGAGAGGGAAAGGGGAGGGGAAAGGGGAGGGGGAAGGGGAGAGGGGAAGGGGAGAGGGGAGGTGGAAGGGGAGAGGGGAGGGGAGGGGGAGAGGGGAGGGGAGGGGGAGAGGGGAGGGGGAAGGGGAGAGGGGAGGGGGAAGGGGAGAGGGGAGGGGGGAGGGGAGGGGAGGGGGAAGGGGAGAGGGGAGGGGGAGAGGGTAGAGGGGAGGGGGAGAGGGGAAGGGGAGAGGGAAGGGGAGGGGGAGGAGGGGGGTGGTGGGGGGAGGGGTGGGGGGAGGGGAGGAGGGGGGGAGGGGTGGGGGGAGGGGTGGGGGGAGGGGAGGGGTGGGGGTTAGGGTTAGTCAGTTCTACGGGAAACTTCAAACTGGCTGTGAATGAACTGAAAGAGAAAGCAAGAAGGGCTTTCTATGCCATCAAAAAATCAATCCAAATAGAAATCCCAATTAGCATTTGGCTCAAAATTTTCAAATCAGTAATTGAACCAATTGCACTCTATGGCAGTGAGGTATGGGGACCGCTAACTCAACAAGAATTTGCAAAATGGGACAAACACCCAATTGAGATCCTACATGCAGAATTCTGTAAAAGTATCCTCCGGACTCAAAGGAAAACAGTAAACAATGCATGCAGGGCGGAACTAGGCCAATATCCATTAATAATCACTATCCAAAAAAGAGCCACCAAATTTTGGAATCACCTACAAATGAGCAATCCCCAATGCTATCACTACGACGCCCTGAAATGCCAAGAGCTGACCATAAAGAAGAATACCCTCAGTCAACTAGTCCTGGGACTCAGTGAAGTAACTACTAACAATACTAACAATAACCAGCCCCAGGACAGTGACAGGGTAACACAAAGAATTCGACCCAACACAATCGTCGCTAAGCAAAAGGAAAAATATCTGTCATATTGGGCAGAAACAACAAAAACCCAAAGCAAACTCAATTGCTACTTGGCCCTAAACAGACAATACAACATAGCTGATTACCTGACCATGGTAAAGGATAACAAACTGAGAAGAACCTTGACAAGGTACAGACTTAGCGAACATAGCCTAGCGATCGAAAAAGGCAGACACAGGCAGACTAGGCTACCAAGAGAAGACAGGATATGCTCTCACTGCAGTCAGGGAGTAGTGGAGACAGAGATGCACTTCCTCACAGCCTGCGGAAAATATCAGGGCATCAGGGAGAATTTCTACCAAAAATTCTCACAAATATGCCCTGATTTCAGAAATCTGAATGACAACCAAAAACTCCCATTCCTACTGGGAGAGGAGAGAAGCTGTATAACACTGGCGGCACACTATGTTACAGCTTGCCATGAACAGAGGGACAACCAGTAAACTAAGAAAAGAATATATATAAACAATGCGAATGTATATTTATACACTCAGGGATATACCTGTTTATACACTGTATGAATAGAACTGCGTTTATGTGCGAAACCATAAATGTATTTTGATGCTTTGGCAACATAAGATGTAACTTATCATGCCAATAAAGCGATTTGAATTGTGAATTGGGTGGGGAGGGGGGAGGGGTGGGGGGGGGAGGGGGGAGGGGAAGGGGTGGGGGGAGGGAGGGGGGAGGGGAAGGGGGTGGGGGGGAGGGGAGGTGAAGGGGACGGGGAGGGGTGGGGGGAGGGGTAGGGGGAGAGGGGTGGGGGGGAGGGGTGGGGTGGGGGGAGCGGGTGGGGGTGGGGGGAGAGGAGGGGGGAGGGGAGGGGAAAGGGTGGGGAGGGGAGAGGTGGGGAGGGGAGAGGTGGGGAGGGGAGAGGGAGGGAGGGGAGAGGGAGCGAGGGGAGAGGGAGCGAGGGGAGGGGAGCGGAGAGGGGGGGGGAGAGGGAGGAGGGGAGGGGAGGGGAGAGGGAGCGAGGGGAGAGGGAGGAGGGGAGGGGAGCGGAGAGGGGGGGGGAGAGGGAGGAGGGGAGGGGAGGGGAGAGGGTGGAGGGGAGAGGGAGGGAGGGGAGAGGGAGGGAGGAGGGGAGGGGAGCGGAGAGGGTGGAGGGGAGGGGGGAGGGGGGTAGGGGAGGGGAGAGGGAGGGGAGATGGGGGGTGGAGGGGAGAGGGAGGGTGGAGGGGAGAGAGGGGTGGAGGGGAGGGGAGAGGGAGGGGAGAGGGGGAAGGGGGGGAGGGGAGGGGTGGGTGAGAGGGAGGGGGGGAGGAGGGGAGGGGTGGGTGAGAGGGAGGGGGGGAGGGGAGGGGTGGGGGAAGGGGGGGAGGGGAGGGGGAAGGGGTGGAGGGGAGGGGAGGGGAAGGGGTAGAGGGGAGGGGAGGGGAGAGGGAGGAGGGGAGGGGAGCGGAGAGGGCGGAGGGGAGAGGGGAGAGGGAGGAGGGGAGGGGAGAGGGAGGAGGGGAGGGGAGCGGAGAGGGTGGAGGGGAGGGGGAGGGCAGGGGGGAGGGGAGGGGAAAGGGAGGGGGGGAGGGGAGGGGAGGGGAGAGGGAGGAGGGGAGGGGAGAGGGAGGGGAGCGGAGAGGGTGGAGGGGAGGGCAGGGGGGAGGGGAAAGGGAGGGGAGAGGGAGGGGAGGGGAGAGGGAGGAGGGGAGGGGAGGGGGGGAGGGGAGGGGAGAGGGAGGGGGGGAGGGGAGAGGGAGGGGGGAGGGGGAGAGGGAGGGTGGAGGGGGGGAGAGGGGTGGGGGAGAGGGAGGGGTGGGGGAAGGGGAGGGGAGAGGGAGGGGAGAGGGAGGGGGGGGGAGAGGGGAAGGGAGAGGGAGGGGAGAGGGAGGGGGGGACCGCTACCAGCCAGACAGAGGGAGAGATGCACAGGACGTACGCAATACCTCAGACAGAAACAATCCATTAAGAGACAATAAGCAGATGTGCAGCAGCATCTACTTCCGCCTTATGGATCAAGGACTAATTAATAGAAAGAACTGTAACCAAATTGTATTAACTTTTGTAGACAACTGGGGTGATCTTTTTTTTCCCCCACACTTAGACACGACAAACACGTACCACTCTTTAACCTATCATAGAAAAAGATAAAACTTAACATGAAATCCTTATATATTTCGACCTGGAATATCCAAGGTCTACGCTGTTCAGTGCGAGAAGTGAAGAGTAGGACCCCAGAGTTCATAGAGGAAACTAAAGATCTAGATATTATCATTTTACAGGAAACTTGGTATAAAGGAAAAGGACACACCGGCTGTCCCCAAGGGTACACTGAGCTAGTGGTCCCCTCCAATAAATTACCAAGTGTAACCCAAGGCAGAGACTCCGGAGGCATACTGATCTGGTTTAAAACAGAACTTAAGAATTACATCAAATTTATAAAAAAGGGCGAAAACCATATGTGGCTCAAACTTGAGAGGGAGATTATCTCAAACACCCAAGATGTTTACATTTGCGCACTTTGTATCCCTCCAATCGATTCCCCGTACTACAAAGAGGACACCTTCTCCAACATGGAGGGGGAAATTATCCAATACCAGGCCCAGGGGAACGTGTTGATCTGTGGGGACCTCAATTCAAGAACGGGCGAAGAACCAGACTTCACCAATAATCAGGGAAACAATTACGTATTCGGGAATAACCACTTTGACATCCCTTCCCTTCCATACAGGCATAACTGCGACAAGCAGTCAAATACCAACGGTAAACAGCTACTACAGCTCTGTCGAAACCTGGGTCTGTACATTGTCAATGGTAGGTTCATAGGAGACCTCCTAGGAAGATCGACCTACTGCTCACCTCTTGGCTGCAGCACAGTAGACTATATGATTACAGACTTGGACCCATCCTCTTTCAGAGCATTCACAGTCAAACCACAAACAACACTGTCAGATCACAGCCAAATTACTGTTTCTCAAAAAGACAGAAACAAACAACATAGAAACACAACCCAGTAAACTGTACAACACCAAAAAATCGTACAGATGGGCCAAAAATGACACGGAAAAATACCGGAAAACAATTAGCAATGCATCAACTCAAGCTCTCTTAGACACCTTTCTGGATAACATATACACTCACAATAAAGAAGGCGTAAACCGGGCAGTTAGTAAACTAAACAATATTTTTGATAATTTGGCAACAAATGCAAACTTGAAAGCTCGCAAGAACAAACCCAAAACAAAAAACCATGAAAAATGGTTTGACCATGATTGCCATAACATGAGGAAAAAACTTAGAAAACTATCAAACCAAAAACACAGACATCCAGAAAACGAGGAATTACGCCTTACTTATTGTCAGACGCTAACACAATACAGAAACACACTCAGGACCAAAAAAGAGCAATTTATTAAGAATACACTCAGCTCCATGGAGGAATCCATTGAGTCGAATTGTTTCTGGGACAACTTGAAAACACTACACAAAAAACAACACGACGATTTGTCCATTCAAAATGGGGACACATGGGTAAACCACTTTGAAAAATTATACCAGAAAAACACACTAAGACCAGAGCAACACCAAATACGCAAAAAACTGGAAAAGCTTGAAATGGCCATAAAAGATAACCAAAACCCGCTAGACGCCATAATAACAGAAAAAGAACTTCTTGAAAAACTCAAGGACCTGCGACCAGGAAAAGCTTGCGGGACAGACGGCATACTAAACGAGATGATTAAACACGCAGACGACAAACTGAAACTGGCTATGCTAAAACTCTTCAACTTGGTTCTGAGTGTCGGTTATTTCCCTGACATCTGGAACAAAGGACTCATAACACCCATATACAAAAGTGGGGACAAAATCGACCCAAACAACTATCGAGGCATCTGTGTAAACAGTAACCTGGGGAAGGTATTCTGTAGCATCATAAACAGAAGACTTATAAACTTCCTTGAAGAGCACAATGTCTTGAGTAAAAGCCAAATTGGATTCCTGCCAAACTATAGAACATCCGATCATATCTTCACCCTACAGACCCTAATTGACAAACACGTTCACCATAACAAAAGCAAAATCTACGCATGCTTTGTAGATTTCCAGAAGGCTTTCGACTCCATCTGGCATGATGGTTTATTCCTGAAACTTATCGAAAGCGGGGTAGGAGGGAAAACATATGATGTAATTAAATCAATGTATACAAACAATAAATGTGCAGTTAAAATTGGAGACAAACAAACAAAATACTTCCCACAGGGGCGGGGGGTGACGCAGGGCTCGCCAATCTCACCGACACTCTTTAATATTTACATTAATGGATTGGCAAAACTACTTGAACAATCTACAGCACCCGGCCTCACCCTATATGAATCCAAGGTTAAATTCCTCCTCTATGCCGACGACCTGGTTCTGCTGTCACCAACTAAGGAGGGTCTACAGCAGAACCTGGACCTGCTGGAGTCATACTGCCAGACTTGGGCCCTGACAATAAATCCCCAAAAAACCAAAGTCCTTGTGTTCCAGCAAAGATCCAAACAACATGGACCCACAATAAATTTCACAGTAGGAACAACCAAAATTGAACAAACCACTCACTACACATACTTGGGCTTAAAAATCAGTTCTACGGGAAACTTCAAACTGGCTGTGAATGAACTGAAAGAGAAAGCAAGAAGGGCTTTCTATGCCATCAAAAAATCAATCCAAATAGAAATCCCAATTAGCATTTGGCTCAAAATTTTCAAATCAGTAATTGAACCAATTGCACTCTATGGCAGTGAGGTCTGGGGACCACTAACACAACAAGATTTTGCAAAATGGGACAAACACCCAATTGAGATCCTACATGCGGAATTCTGTAAAAGTATCTTCCGGACTCAAAGGAAAACAGTAAACAACGCATGCAGGGCGGAACTAGGCCAATACCCATTAATAATCACTATCCAAAAAAGAGCCACCAAATTTTGGAATCACCTACAAATGAGCAACCCCCAATGCTATCACTACGACGCCCTGAAATGCCAAGAGCTGACCATAAAGAAGAATACCCTCAGTCAACTAGTCCTGGGACTCAATAAAGTAACTAATAACAATACTAACAATAACCAGTCCCAGGACAGTGACAGGGTAACACAAAGAATTCGACCCAACACAATCGTCGCTAAGCAAAAGGAAAAATATCTGTCATATTGGGCAGAAACAACAAAAACCCAAAGCAAACTCAATTGCTACTTGGCCCTAAACAGACAATACAACATAGCTGATTACCTGACCATGGTAAAGGATAACAAACTGAGAAGAACCTTGACAAGGTACAGACTTAGCGAACATAGCCTAGCGATCGAAAAAGGCGGACACAGGCAGACCAGGCTGCCAAGAGAAGACAGGATATGCTCTCACTGCAGTCAGGGAGTAGTTGATACATAGATACATAGAAGATAGGAGCAGGAGTAGGCCATTCGGCCCTTCGTGCCTGCTCCGCCATTTAATGAGATCATGGCTGATCCTTTAATTCAGTATCCCGTCCCCGCCTTCTCTCCGTAACCCTTAACCCCTTTTGCCCGTAGAAATATATCTAATTCCCTCTTAAATATATTTAATGAGCTGGCGTACACTGCCCTCTGTGGCAATGAGTTCCACAGGTTCACCACTCTCTGAGTGAAGAAATTCCCCCTCATCTCTGTCCTAAATGGTTTAGCCCTTATCCTTAAATTATGTCCTCTAGTTCTGTTTTCACCCGCCAAGGGAAACATTCCTTCTGCATCCAGTCTGTCTAGACCTGTCAGAATTTTATACACTTCTATGAGGTCCCCTCTCAATCTTCTAAACTCCAGTGTGTACATCCCTAAACTACATAGTCTCTCCTCATAGGTCATTCCCGCCATTCCTGGTATCAGCCTGGTGAATCGCCGCTGCACCCCCTCCATGGCAAGAACATCCTTCCTCAGATGAGGCGACCAAAACTGTACACAGTACTCGAGGTGTGGTCTCACCAGTGCCCTGTACAGCTGCAGCAAGGTATCCCTGTTCCTGTATTCTAACCCTTTTGCTATGAAGGCCAGCATACTGTTTGCCTTCTTGACCGCCTGTTGCACCTGCATGCTCGCCTTCAGTGACTGGTGTACAAGAACACCCAGGTCTCTCTGTACTTCCCCCTCTCCCAATCTATTGCCATTTAAATAATAATTTGCCCTCCCGTTCCTGCACCCAAGGTGGATAACTTCGCACTTGTCCACATTATAGTGCATCTGCCATTTATCCGCCCAATCGCCCAGTCTGTCCAAATCGCTCTGGAGCTTCCTGGTCTCTTCCTCTGAGCCCACCCCACCTCCTAGTTTAGTGTCGTCTGCAAATTTGGAAATGCTGCATCCGACTCCCTGATCCAGGTCATTAATGTAAATTGTGAACAGCTGGGGGCCCAGGACAGATCCCTGTGGTACCCCACTTGTTACTGCCTGCCATTCAGAAAATGAGCCGTTTATTCCAACTCTCTGTTTTCTATCTGACAGCCAGTTCCCTATCCACGCCAAAACTTTCCCCTTTATCCCATGAGCCTCAATTTTCCATGCTAATCTTTTATGTGGGACCTTATCGAAGGCCTTTTGGAAGTCCAGGTACACCACATCTACTGGCTCTCCCCCATCTATTCTACCAGTTACTCCCTCAAAAAATTCCAATAGATTAGTCAAGCACGATTTACCCTTTGTAAATCCATGTTGACTCTGTCCTATCCTGTCCCCATTTGCTAAGTGCTCCGCTATTTCATCCTTAATGATGGACTCCAGCATTTTGCCCACAACTGATGTAAGGCTTACAGGTCTGTAATTACCTGCTTTTTCCCTACCCCCCTTTTTGAATAGTGGGGTAACGTTAGCTACCCTCCAATCCATCGGCACTGTTCCCGAGTCTAATGAATTCTGAAAAATCATCCTTAGTGCATCCGCTATCTCTAGGGCCACCTCCTTCAGTACCCTAGGATGCATGTTATCAGGCCCTGGGGATTTGTCCACCTTCAATCCCTTTAGCTTCCTTAACACCATATCCTTAGAGATATTGATTTGCGTCAGTTCCTCCTTTGCCAATGTCCCTATTTTTCCCGATATCCCAGGGAGGTTTTTTGTGTCTTCCTTCGTAAAGACTGACCCAAAGTATGCATTTAGTTGATCTGCCATTTCCTTATTTCCCATTATATATTCCCCCGTATCTGACTGCAATGGACCAACTTTGGTTTTCACCAGTCTTTTCCTTTTGATATATTTATAAAAGTTGAGACAGAGATGCACTTCCTCACAGCCTGTGAAAAATATCAGGGCATCAGAGAGAATTTCTACCAAAAATTCTCACAAATATGCCCTGAATTCAGAAATCTGACTGACAACCAAAAACTCCCATTCCTACTGGGGGAGGAGAGAAGCTGTGTAACACTGGCGGCACACTATGTTACAGCTTGCCATGAACAGAGGGACAACCAGTAAACTAAGACAATATATATAAACAAGGCGAATGTATATTTATAAACTCAGGGATATACCTGTTTATACACTGTATGAATGGAACCGCGTTTATGTGTTCAACCATAAATGTATTTTGATGCTTTGGCAACATAAGATGTACCTTATCATGCCAATAAAGCGATTTGTATTGTATTGTATTGGGAGGGGAGGGGGGGGAGGGGAGAGGGAGGGAGGGAGGGGGAGGGGTGGGGGGAGAGGGAGGGGAGGGGTGGGGGGAGGGGAGAGGGAGGGGAGAGGTGGGGGGAGGGGAAGGGGTCGGGGGGTGGGGGGGAGGGGTGGGGGGGAGGGAGGGGAGGGGTGGGTGAGAGGGAGGGGGAGGGGTGGGGGGGGAGGGGTGGGTGAGAGGGAGGGGGGGGAGGGGTGGGTGAGAGGGAGGGGGGGGAGGGGAGGGGTGGGGGAAGGGGTGGAGGGGAGGGGAGAGGAGGGGAGAGGGAGGGGGGGAGAGGGGAGGGGAGAGGGAGGGGGGGAGAGGGGAGGGGAGAGGGAGGGGGGGAGGGGAGAGGAGAGGGAGGGGGGGACCGCTACCAGCCAGACAGAGGGAGAGATGCACAGGACGTACGCAATACCTCAGACAGAAACAATCCATTAAGAGACAATAAGCAGATGTGCAGCAGCATCTACTTCCGCCTTATGGATCAAGGACTAATTAATAGAAAGAACTGTAACCAAATTGTATTAACTTTTGTAGACAACTGGGGTGATCTTTTTTTTCCCCCACACTTAGACACGACAAACACGTACCACTCTTTAACCTATCATAGAAAAAGATAAAACTTAACATGAAATCCTTATATATTTCGACCTGGAATATCCAAGGTCTACGCTGTTCATTGCGAGAAGTGAAGAGTAGGACCCCAGAGTTCATAGAGGAAACTAAAGATCTAGATATTATCATTTTACAGGAAACTTGGTATAAAGGAAAAGGACACACCGGCTGTCCCCAAGGGTACACTGAGCTAGTGGTCCCCTCCAATAAATTACCAAGTGTAACCCAAGGCAGAGACTCCGGAGGCATACTGATCTGGTTTAAAACAGAACTTAAGAATTACATCAAATTTATAAAAAAGGGCGAAAACCATATGTGGCTCAAACTTGAGAGGGAGATTATCTCAAACACCCAAGATGTTTACATTTGCGCACTTTGTATCCCTCCAATCGATTCCCCGTACTACAAAGAGGACACCTTCTCCAACATGGAGGGGGAAATTATCCAATACCAGGCCCAGGGGAACGTGTTGATCTGTGGGGACCTCAATTCAAGAACGGGCGAAGAACCAGACTTCACCAATAATCAGGGAAACAATTACGTATTCGGGAATAACCACTTTGACATCCCTTCCCTTCCATACAGGCATAACTGCGACAAGCAGTCAAATACCAACGGTAAACAGCTACTACAGCTCTGTCGAAACCTGGGTCTGTACATTGTCAATGGTAGGTTCATAGGAGACCTCCTAGGAAGATCGACCTACTGCTCACCTCTTGGCTGCAGCACAGTAGACTATATGATTACAGACTTGGACCCATCCTCTTTCAGAGCATTCACAGTCAAACCACAAACAACACTGTCAGATCACAGCCAAATTACTATGTTTCTCAAAAAGACAGAAACAAACAACATAGAAACACAACCCAGTAAACTGTACAACACCAAAAAATCGTACAGATGGGCCAAAAATGACACGGAAAAATACCAGAAAACAATTAGCAATGCATCAACTCAAGCTCTCTTAGACACCTTTCTGGATAACATATACACTCACAATAAAGAAGGCGTAAACCAGGCAGTTAGTAAACTAAACAATATTTTTGATAATTTGGCAACAAATGCAAACTTGAAAGCTCGCAAGAACAAACCCAAAACAAAAAACTATGAAAAATGGTTTGACCATGATTGCCATAACATGAGGAAAAAACTTAGAAAACTATCAAACCAAAAACACAGACATCCAGAAAACGAGGAATTACGCCTTACTTATTGTCAGACGCTAACACAATACAGAAACACACTCAGGACCAAAAAAGAGCAATTTATTAAGAATACACTCAGCTCCATGGAGGAATCCATTGAGTCGAATTGTTTCTGGGACAACTTGAAAACACTACACAAAAAACAACACGACGATTTGTCCATTCAAAATGGGGACACATGGGTAAACCACTTTGAAAAATTATACCAGAAAAACACACTAAGACCAGAGCAACACCAAATACGCAAAAAACTGGAAAAGCTTGAAATGGCCATAAAAGATAACCAAAACCCGCTAGACGCCATAATAACAGAAAAAGAACTTCTTGAAAAACTCAAGGACCTGCGACCAGGAAAAGCTTGCGGGACAGACGGCATACTAAACGAGATGATTAAACACGCAGACGACAAACTGAAACTGGCTATGCTAAAACTCTTCAACTTGGTTCTGAGTGTCGGTTATTTCCCTGACATCTGGAACAAAGGACTCATAACACCCATATACAAAAGTGGGGACAAAATCGACCCAAACAACTATCGAGGCATCTGTGTAAACAGTAACCTGGGGAAGGTATTCTGTAGCATCATAAACAGAAGACTTATAAACTTCCTTGAAGAGCACAATGTCTTGAGTAAAAGCCAAATTGGATTCCTGCCAAACTATAGAACATCCGATCATATCTTCACCCTACAGACCCTAATTGACAAACACGTTCACCATAACAAAAGCAAAATCTACGCATGCTTTGTAGATTTCCAGAAGGCTTTCGACTCCATCTGGCATGATGGTTTATTCCTGAAACTTATCGAAAGCGGGGTAGGAGGGAAAACATATGATGTAATTAAATCAATGTATACAAACAATAAATGTGCAGTTAAAATTGGAGACAAACAAACAAAATACTTCCCACAGGGGCGGGGGGTGACGCAGGGCTCGCCAATCTCACCGACACTCTTTAATATTTACATTAATGGATTGGCAAAACTACTTGAACAATCTACAGCACCCGGCCTCACCCTATATGAATCCAAGGTTAAATTCCTCCTCTATGCCGACGACCTGGTTCTGCTGTCACCAACTAAGGAGGGTCTACAGCAGAACCTGGACCTGCTGGAGTCATACTGCCAGACTTGGGCCCTGACAATAAATCCCCAAAAAACCAAAGTCCTTGTGTTCCAGCAAAGATCCAAACAACATGGACCCACAATAAATTTCACAGTAGGAACAACCAAAATTGAACAAACCACTCACTACACATACTTGGGCTTAAAAATCAGTTCTACGGGAAACTTCAAACTGGCTGTGAATGAACTGAAAGAGAAAGCAAGAAGGGCTTTCTATGCCATCAAAAAATCAATCCAAATAGAAATCCCAATTAGCATTTGGCTCAAAATTTTCAAATCAGTAATTGAACCAATTGCACTCTATGGCAGTGAGGTCTGGGGACCACTAACACAACAAGATTTTGCAAAATGGGACAAACACCCAATTGAGATCTGATACGCTTATCAATTACTCCATAAAAGACGATGAATCAGGAAGGTGATGAAAAGGCTTTTATTAACTAGAGAACAGAGCATGCCTCTCGTGGGTGGCTGGTTCCAAGAAGGAAGTGAGTCGGCGAAACCCCCACCTTTATACCTGGTCATGTGGGCGGAGTCAGCTGAGGCATGCCTTGGTACACAGCGCCACCCAGAGGTAACAATATACAATAACAGTGGTTTACCACATTCACCCCTTGTTTAAAATTAAGTCCGGCGGGGTGAAGGGTACTACAAGTTCATGTAGTTAAGTCTATCAGGAGGCCTTGTCTGACGTCCTGATCGTCGTGGTGGTGGCGGCGGTGTTGCAGCATCCAACGTCGGATCTGGTGTCTGGGTGGTCAACGAAGGGTCCTGGGGCTCCGGCATGTCGTCTACAGGGGTTGGATTGGGAGGGGTGGTGGGGGATAACGGTGGTAGTTCAGGGGTACCCGAGGGTGCGAGATCTCGTATGGAGACCGTGTCCTCCCGCCCGTCTGGGTATGTCACCCAGGCATACTGGGGGTTGGCGTGTAGGAGGTGCACCCTCTCGACCAGGGGGTCCGTTTTATGGGTCCTTACGTGCCTCCGCAGTAGGACGGGCCCAGGAGAAGTCAGCCATGCCAGTAGCGAGGTTCCCGATGTGGACTTCCTGGGGAAAACGAACATTTGCTCATGAGGGGTGGCATTAGTGGCAGTACAAAGCAGTGACCGGATGGAGTGGAGCGCCGCAGGGAGGACCTCCTGCCAGCGAGAGGTCGGAAGGCCCTTAGATTTTAAGGCTAAGAGGACGGCCTTCCAAACCGTCGCGTTCTCTCTTTCCACCTGGCCGTTCCCCCGGGGGTTGTAGCTGGTGGTTCTGCTCGTAGCAATACCTCTCGCTAGCAGGTACTGCCGAAGTTCATCGCTCATGAAAGATGAGCCCCTGTCGCTATGTATATAGCTAGGGAACCCGAACAAGGCGAAGAGGTCATTCAGACATTTGATGACCGTGGTACTGGTCATGTCTGGGCAAGGGATGGCAAACGGGAAACGGGAGTACTCATCAATTATGTTGAGGAAGTACACATTGCGGTCAGAGGAGGGGAGGGGCCCTTTAAAATCGACACTCAGGCGCTCGAAGGGGCGAGTGGCCTTGATCAGGCTTGCTCTGTCCGGCCTATAAAAGTGCGGTTTGCACTTGGCACAGATTTGGCAGTTCCTGGTCATGGTCCTGACCTCCTCGATGGAGTAGGGCAGGTTACGGGATTTGATGAAATGGAAGAACCTGGTGACCCCCGGGTGGCAGAGGTCATTGTGGAGGGTCTGCAGTCTATCAACCTGCGCGTTGGCGCATGTACCACGTGATAGGGCGTCTGGGGGCTCATTTAGTTTCCCGGGCCGGTACAAGATATCATAATTGTAGGTGGAGAGTTCGATTCTCCACCTCAAGATCTTGTCGTTCTTGATTTTGCCCCTCTGCTTATTATTAAACATAAAAGCTACTGAACGCTGGTCAGTGAGCAGGGTAAACCGTTTTCCGGCCAGGTAATGCCTCCAGTGACGCACCGCTTCCACAATAGCCTGGGCCTCCTTTTCGACAGAGGAGTGTCGGGTCTCGGGGCCCTGGAGGGTCCTTGAGAAAAAGGCCACGGGTCTGCCCGCCTGGTTAAGGGTCGCAGCTAGGGCGAAGTCGGATGCATCGCTCTCCACTTGGAAGGGGATCGACTCATCCACTGCGTGCATTGTGGCCTTCGCGATATCGCTCTTGATAAGAGTGAAGGCTGCACACGCCTCTGGTGTCAGGGGGAAGGAGGTGGATTTGATGACGGGTCTAGCTTTGTCTGCATAGTGGGGAACCCACTGGGCATAGTAGGAGAAAAACCCCAGGCATCTCTTCAGTGCTTTTTGGCAGTGGGGGAGGGGTAGCTCCATTAGGGGGCGCATTCTGTCGGGGTCGGGCCCGATGACTCCGTTCTCCACCACGCAGCCGAGAATGGCGAGGCGTTTGGTGCGAAACATACATTTCTCTTTATTGTACGTTAGGTTCAGCCGTTGGGCCGTAAGGAGGAATTTTTCTAGATTAACGTCATGGTCCTGCTGGTCGTGGCCACAGATGGTGACGTTATCCAGATAGGGAAAGGTGGCCTGCAGCGCGTTCTCGTCAACCATCCGGTCCATCTCCCTTTGGAAGACCGAAACCCCGTTGGTGACGCCGAAGGGAACCCTAAGGAAGTGGTAGAGGCGGCCGTTCGCCTCGAAGGCAGTATACTGGCGGTCCTCATGGCGGATGGGGAGCTGGTGGTATGCTGACTTAAGGTCAATGGTGGAGAATACTTTGTATTGCGCAATCTGGTTGACCATATCAGATATGCGAGGAAGCGGGTATGCGTCCAGCTGAGTGTACCGGTTTATGGTTTGGCTGTAGTCAATGACCAGGCGGCGTTTATCAGTGGTTTTAACGACTACAACCTGGGCTCGCCAGGGGCTAGTGCTCCCTTCGATAATGCCCTCCTTCAAGAGCCGCTCCACCTCAGAGCTAATGAAAGCTCTGTCCCCGGCGCTGTACCGCCTGCTCTTGGTAGCGATGGGTTTACAGTCGTGGGTGAGGTTAGCGAACAAGGGAGGGGGGGGGGACTTTTAGTGTGGAAAGGCTGCAGGTGGTTTGCGGCGGGCGATTTAAAAGGTGTTGGTTGCAGACTGTGAGTGGGGGGAGGGGTCCACCGTATGCTAATGTGACACTTTTAAGGTGGCACTGAAAATCCAACCCTAGCAGCACGGCAGCGCAGAGACGGGGCAGGACTAGAAGTTTAAAATTTTTATATTCTGTGCCCCCAACCGAAAGGGTCACCACACAGTAGCCGCCGACGTCCATTGAATGGGACTTGGACGCCATAGAAATCCGATGGCGTGTCGGCAGGACCGTGAGGGAGTGGCTACGTACCGTGTCTGGGTGAATAAAACTCTCTGTGCTCCCGCTGTCGATTAGGCAAGTGGTGGCGCGGCCGTTTACCGTGATATCCATCATGGAGCTGGATAGATGATGAGGGAGGGCTTGATCCAGCGTAACGGAGGCCAGTGTATGGCTTAGTGAGTCGGTATGGTCGTCCGACGAGACGGTGGTCGAGTCCGGAGACGAAGTGGCGGTTGAGTGCGGCGAATAAAATGGCGGCGGCCATGCGGCCGGAGGTGCACAAAATGGCGGATAAGATGGCTGCCCCCATGGTTCGCACGCGGTGCTGCTGGCGTTCGCTGGTTTCCCCCTGCAGGCATTGGCGTAATGGCCTTTCTTCCCGCAGCCCGAGCAGGTAGCGGTCTTAGCCGGGCAGTGCGCTCTAGGGTGTTTTAACTGGCCACAGAAATAGCATTTTTGGGCCTGGTTACGGGGCATCGCTGCGGTTCTTACCGGGGGCGGCTGTCCCAGTTGATTTCGGGACATCGCTGCAGCAGTTGGTGCCGGGGGCAGCGGTCCCATGTCCCACGGTCGCGATGGCCATGGCGCGGCGCCGTTACGTGAGTATGCTTCGAGGTTTCGGTGGGCCGCATCTAGCGAGAGCGCAAGGGCTACGGCCATCTTCAGGTCGAGCTCCTTGCTTTCGAGCAGTCTCTGCCGGGAGTAGTCGGACTGGAGGCCCCTGATGAAGGCATCACAAGTAAGTCCCTCCGCGTGCCCCGCAGCTGTTACCTCCTTACAGTCGCAGTCTCTGCAGAGTGTCTGTAACGCCCGTAAAAATGCCTCTACCGATTCCCCCGGTTGCTGCCTGCGGGATCCCAAGAGGTGTCTGGCGTAAATCGTGTTCACTCGGCGTGTGTATTGCCCTTTTAGTAGTTCGAGGGCCGCCGTGTACGTAGTAGCGTCCCGGATGAGCGTATATACTTGAGGGCTCACCTGGGCGGTCAAAACTTTTAGTTTGTTCTCCTCCGATGTCACGGCGGAGGCTCCTAGGAAGGATTCAAAGCAGCTCAGCCAGTGTTCGAAATTGGTTGATGAACCCGCTGCTTGAGGGTCGAGGTCCAGGCATGCCGGTCTGAGGGCTCGCAGCAACGCCTGCTGTTGTTGCTGTTCAGGTGTCGCCATTTTACTTCTAGTTAATAAAATTGATACGCTTATCAATTACTCCATAAAAGACGATGAATCAGGAAGGTGATGAAAAGGCTTTTATTAACTAGAGAACAGAGCATGCCTCTCGTGGGTGGCTGGTTCCAAGAAGGAAGTGAGTCGGCGAAACCCCCACCTTTATACCTGGTCATGTGGGCGGAGTCAGCTGAGGCATGCCTTGGTACACAGCGCCACCCAGAGGTAACAATATACAATAACAGTGGTTTACCACAAGATCCTACATGCGGAATTCTGTAAAAGTATCCTCCGGACTCAAAGGAAAACAGTAAACAACGCATGCAGGGCGGAACTAGGCCAATACCCATTAATAATCACTATCCAAAAAAGAGCCACCAAATTTTGGAATCACCTACAAATGAGCAACCCCCAATGCTATCACTACGACGCCCTGAAATGCCAAGAGCTGACCATAAAGAAGAATACCCTCAGTCAACCAGTTCTGGGACTCAGTAAAGTAACTAATAACAATACTAACAATAACCAGTCCCAGGACAGTGACAGGGTAACACAAAGAATTCGACCCAACACAATCGTCGCTAAGCAAAAGGAAAAATATCTGTCATATTGGGCAGAAACAAAAACCCAAAGCAAACTCAATTGCTACTTGGCCCTAAACAGACAATACAACATAGCTGATTACCTGACCATGGTAAAGGATAACAAACTGAGAAGAACCTTGACAAGGTACAGACTTAGCGAACATAGCCTAGCGATCGAAAAAGGCGGACACAGGCAGACCAGGCTGCCAAGAGAAGACAGGATATGCTCTCACTGCAGTCAGGGAGTAGTTGAGACAGAGATGCACTTCCTCACAGCCTGTGAAAAATATCAGGGCATCAGAGAGAATTTCTACCAAAAATTCTCACAAATATGCCCTGAATTCAGAAATCTGACTGACAACCAAAAACTCCCATTCCTACTGGGGGAGGAGAGAAGCTGTGTAACACTGGCGGCACACTATGTTACAGCTTGCCATGAACAGAGGGACAACCAGTAAACTAAGACAAGAGTATATATAAACAAGGCGAATGTATATTTATAAACTCAGGGATATACCTGTTTATACACTGTATGAATGGAACCGCGTTTATGTGTTCAACCATAAATGTATTTTGATTGGCAACATAAGATGTACCTTATCATGCCAATAAAGCGATTTGTATTGTATTGTATTGTATTGGGAGGGGAGGGGGGGGAGGGGTGGGGGGAGGGGAGAGGGAGGGAGGGAGGGGGAGGGGTGGGGGGAGAGGGAGGGGTGGGGGGAGGGGAGAGGTGGGGGGAGGAGAAGGGGTCGGGGGGAGGGGTGGGGTGGAGGGGAGGGGTGGGGGGAGGGGTGGGTGAGAGGGAGGGGGAGGGGTGGGGGGGAGGGGAGGGGGGAGGGGGGGAGGGGTGGGTGAGAGGGAGGGGGGAGGGGTGGGGGAAGGGGTGGAGGGGAGAGGAGGGGAGAGGGAGAGGGGGGAGAGGGAGGGGGGAGAGGGAGGGGGGGAGAGGGGAGGGGGGGACCGCTACCAGCCAGACAGAGGGAGAGATGCACAGGACGTACGCAATACCTCAGACAGAAACAATCCATTAAGAGACAATAAGCAGATGTGCAGCAGCATCTACTTCCGCCTTATGGATCAAGGACTAATTAATAGAAAGAACTGTAACCAAATTGTATTAACTTTTGTAGACAACTGGGGTGATCTTTTTTTTTCCCCACACTTAGACACGACAAACACGTACCACTCTTTAACCTATCATAGAAAAAGATAAAACTTAACATGAAATCCTTATATATTTCGACCTGGAATATCCAAGGTCTACGCTGTTCAGTGCGAGAAGTGAAGAGTAGGACCCCAGAGTTCATAGAGGAAACTAAAGATCTAGATATTATCATTTTACAGGAAACTTGGTATAAAGGAAAAGGACACACCGGCTGTCCCCAAGGCTACACTGAGCTAGTGGTCCCCTCCAATAAATTACCAAGTGTAACCCAAGGCAGAGACTCCGGAGGCATACTGATCTGGTTTAAAACAGAACTTGAGAATTACATCAAATTTATAAAAAAGGGCGAAAACCATATGTGGCTCAAACTTGAGAGGGAGATTATCTCAAACACCCAAGATGTTTACATTTGCGCACTTTGTATCCCTCCAATCGATTCCCCGTACTACAAAGAGGACACCTTCTCCAACATGGAGGGGGAAATTATCCAATACCAGGCCCAGGGGAACGTGTTGATCTGTGGGGACCTCAATTCAAGAACGGGCGAAGAACCAGACTTCACCAATAATCAGGGAAACAATTACGTATTCGGGAATAACCACTTTGACATCCCTTCCCTTCCATACAAGCATAACTGCGACAAGCAGTCAAATACCAACGGTAAACAGCTACTACAGCTCTGTCGAAACCTGGGTCTGTACATTGTCAATGGTAGGTTCATAGGAGACCTCCTAGGAAGATCGACCTACTGCTCACCTCTTGGCTGCAGCACAGTAGACTATATGATTACAGACTTGGACCCATCCTCTTTCAGAGCATTCACAGTCAAACCACAGCCAAATTACTATGTTTCTCAAAAAGACAGAAACAAACAACATAGAAACACAACCCAGTAAACTGTACAACACCAAAAAATCGTACAGATGGGCCAAAAATGACACGGAAAAATACCAGAAAACAATTAGCAATGCATCAACTCAAGCTCTCTTAGACACCTTTCTGGATAACATATACACTCACAATAAAGAAGGCGTAAACCAGGCAGTTAGTAAACTAAACAATATTTTTGATAATTTGGCAACAAATGCAAACTTGAAAGCTCGCAAGAACAAACCCAAAACAAAAAACTATGAAAAATGGTTTGACCATGATTGCCATAACATGAGGAAAAAACTTAGAAAACTATCAAACCAAAAACACAGACATCCAGAAAACGAGGAATTACGCCTTACTTATTGTCAGACGCTAACACAATACAGAAACACACTCAGGACCAAAAAAGAGCAATTTATTAAGAATACACTCAGCTCCATGGAGGAATCCATTGAGTCGAATTGTTTCTGGGACAACTTGAAAACACTACACAAAAAACAACACGACGATTTGTCCATTCAAAATGGGGACACATGGGTAAACCACTTTGAAAAATTATACCAGAAAAACACACTAAGACCAGAGCAACACCAAATACGCAAAAAACTGGAAAAGCTTGAAATGGCCATAAAAGATAACCAAAACCCGCTAGACGCCATAATAACAGAAAAAGAACTTCTTGAAAAACTCAAGGACCTGCGACCAGGAAAAGCTTGCGGGACAGACGGCATACTAAACGAGATGATTAAACACGCAGACGACAAACTGAAACTGGCTATCCTAAAACTCTTCAACTTGGTTCTGAGTGTCGGTTATTTCCCTGACATCTGGAACAAAGGACTCATAACACCCATATACAAAAGTGGGGACAAAATCGACCCAAACAACTATCGAGGCATCTGTGTAAACAGTAACCTGGGGAAGGTATTCTGTAGCATCATAAACAAAAGACTTATAAACTTCCTTGAAGAGCACAATGTCTTGAGTAAAAGCCAAATTGGATTCCTGCCAAACTATAGAACATCCGATCATATCTTCACCCTACAGACCCTAATTGACAAACACGTTCACCATAACAAAAGCAAAATCTACGCATGCTTTGTAGATTTCCAGAAGGCTTTCGACTCCATCTGGCATGACGGTTTATTCCTGAAACTTATCAAAAGCGGGGTAGGAGGGAAAACATATGATGTAATTAAATCAATGTATACAAACAATAAATGTGCAGTTAAAATTGGAGACAAACAAACAAAATACTTCCCACAGGGGCGGGGGGTGACGCAGGGCTCGCCAATCTCACCGACACTCTTTAATATTTACATTAATGGATTGGCAAAACTACTTGAACAATCTACAGCACCCGGCCTCACCCTATATGAATCCAAGGTTAAATTCCTCCTCTATGCCGACGACCTGGTTCTGCTGTCATCAACTAAGGAGGGTCTACAGCAGAACCTGGACCTGCTGGAGTCATACTGCCAGACTTGGGCCCTGACAATAAATCCCCAAAAAACCAAAGTCCTTGTGTTCCAGCAAAGATCCAAACAACATGGACCCACAATAAATTTCACAGTAGGAACAACCAAAATTGAACAAACCACTCACTACACATACTTGGGCTTAAAAATCAGTTCTACGGGAAACTTCAAACTGGCTGTGAATGAACTGAAAGAGAAAGCAAGAAGGGCTTTCTATGCCATCAAAAATTCAATCCAAATAGAAATCCCAATTAGCATTTGGCTCAAAATTTTCAAATCAGTAATTGAACCAATTGCACTCTATGGCAGTGAGGTCTGGGGACCACTAACACAACAAGATTTTGCAAAATGGGACAAACACCCAATTGAGATCCTACATGCGGAATTCTGTAAAAGTATCCTCCGGACTCAAAGGAAAACAGTAAACAACGCATGCAGGGCGGAACTAGGCCAATACCCATTAATAATCACTATCCAAAAAAGAGCCACCAAATTTTGGAATCACCTACAAATGAGCAACCCCCAATGCTATCACTACGACGCCCTGAAATGCCAAGAGCTGACCATAAAGAAGAATACCCTCAGTCAACTAGTCCTGGGACTCAATAAAGTAACTAATAACAATACTAACAATAACCAGTCCCAGGACAGTGACAGGGTAACACAAAGAATTCGACCCAACACAATCGTCGCTAAGCAAAAGGAAAAATATCTGTCATATTGGGCAGAAACAACAAAAACCCAAAGCAAACTCAATTGCTACTTGGCCCTAAACAGACAATACAACATAGCTGATTACCTGACCATGGTAAAGGATAACAAACTGAGAAGAACCTTGACAAGGTACAGACTTAGCGAACATAGCCTAGCGATCGAAAAAGGCGGACACAGGCAGACCAGGCTGCCAAGAGAAGACAGGATATGCTCTCACTGCAGTCAGGGAGTAGTTGAGACAGAGATGCACATCCTCACAGCCTGTGGAAAATATCAGGGCATCAGAGAGAATTTCTACCAAAAATTCTCACAAATATGCCCTGAATTCAGAAATCTGACTGACAACCAAAAACTCCCATTCCTACTGGGGGAGGAGAGAAGCTGTGTAACACTGGCGGCACACTATGTTACAGCTTGCCATGAACAGAGGGACAACCAGTAAACTAAGACAAGAGTATATATAAAAAAGGCGAATGTATATTTATAAACTCAGGGATATACCTGTTTATACACTGTATGAATGGAACCGCGTTTATGTGTTCAACCATAAATGTATTTTGATGCTTTGGCAACATAAGATGTACCTTATCATGCCAATAAAGCGATTTGTATTGTATTATTGTATTGAGAGGGGAGGGGGAGAGGGGAGGGGAGAGGGAGGGGAGGGGAGAGGGAGGAGGGGAGAGGGGAGGGGAGAGGGAGGGGGGGAGGGAGGGGGGAGAGGGGAGGGGAGAGGGGAGGGGAGAGGGAGGGGGGAGAGGGGAGGGGAGGGGAGAGGGAGGAGAGGAGAGGGGAGGGGAGAGAGGGAGGGGGGGAGAGGGGAAGGGGTGGGGGGGGAGAGGGCGGGAGGGGAGGGGAAGGGGTGGGGGGAAGGGGAGAGGGAGGGGAGGGGAAGAGGGAGGGGTGGGGGGAGAGGGAGCAGGAGGGAGGGGGAGGAGAAGGGGGAGCGGGGGGGAGGGGTGAGGGAAGGGGAGGGGAGAGGGAGTGGGAGGGAGAGGGGAAGGGGGAGCGGGGGGGAGGGGTGGGGGAAGGGGGAGGGGAGAGGGAGCGGGAGGGAGGGGGAGGAGAAGGGGGAGCGGGGGGAGGGGGAGGAGAAGGGGGAGCGGGGGGAGGGGTGGGGGAAGGGGGAGGGAGCGGGAGGGAGGGGGGAGGGGAAGGGGGAGCGGGGGGGAGGGGTGGGGGAAGGGGGAGGGGAGAGGGAGCGGGAGGGAGGGAGGGGAAGGGGAGGGAGGGGAAGGGGGAGCGAGGGGGAGGGGAAGGGGGAGCGAGGGGGAGGGAAGGGGGAGGGAGCGGGAGGGGAAGGGGAGCGGGAGGGAGGGGAAGGGGGAGGGGAGGGGGGAGGGGAGGGGGAAGGGGGGGAGGGGAAGGGGGAGGGGGAGCGGGAGGGAGGGGGAGGGAAGGGGGAGCGGGAGGGAGGGGAAGGGGGAGCGGGAGGGAGGGGGAGCGGGAGAAGGGGGAGCGGGGGGGGGAAGCGGGAGGGAGGGGAAGGGGGAGCAGGAGGGAAGGGGGAGCAGGAGGGACGGGGAGCGGGAGGGAGGGGAAGGGGGAGCGGGAGGGAGGGGGAGGGGAAGGGGGAGCGGGAGGGAGTGGAAGGGGGAGCGGGGGGGAGGGGAAGGGGGAGCGGGAGGGAGGGGAAGGGGGAGCGGGAGGGGTGGGGAAGGGGGAGCGGTGGGGGAGGGTAAGGGGTGGGGGAAGGGGGAGGGTAAGGGGTGGGGGAAGGGGGAGGGTAAGGGGTGGGGGAAGGGGGAGGGGAAGGGTGGGGGAAGGGGGAGGGGTGGGGGAAGGGGGAGGGGAAGGGGAGGGGTGGGGGAAGGGGAAGGGGAGGGGTGGGGGAAGGGGAGGGGGGGAGGGGTAGGGGTAGGGGAGGGGGGAAGGGGAGGGGGGAGGGGTGGGGGAAGGGGAAGCGGAGGGGGGGAGGGGTGGGGGAAGGGGAGGGGGAAGGGGAAGGGGAGGGGTGGGGGAAGGGGAGGGGTGGGGGAAGGGGTGGGGGGAGGGGAAAGGGTGGGGGAAAGGGTGGGGGAAGGGGGAGGGGTGGGGAGGGGAAGGGTGGGGGGAAGGGGAGGGGAAGGGGTGGGGGGAGGGGAGGGGGTGGGGGGAGGGGAAGGGTGGGGGAAGGGGGAGGGGAAGGGGAAGTGGTGGGGGTGGGGGAAGGGGGGGTGGGGGAGGGGAAGGGGGGGTGGGGCGAGGGGAAGGGGGAGGGGAAGGGGTGGGGGGAGGGGAAGGGGAGGGGGTGGGGTAAGGGGGAGGGTGGGGAAGGGGGAGGGGAAGGGTGGGTGTAGGGGTGGGGGAAGGGGGAGGGGAAGGGTGGGGGTAAGGGTGGGGGAGGGGAAGGGGTGGGGGAAGGGAAAGGGGTGGGGGAAGGGGAAGGGGTAGGGTGAGGGAAGGGGGAGGGGTGGGGGAAGGGGATGGGAGAGGGGTGGGGAAGGGGGGAAAGGGAAGGGGGAGGGGAGGGGGTGGGGAAGGGGGAGTGGTGGGGAAGGGGTGGGGGGTGGGGTGGGGGTGGGGGAAGGGGGGGAGGGGGAGGGTAAGGGGGGAGGGTGGGGGAAGGGCGGGAGGGGAAGAGGAGGGGGAGGGGAGGGGGAGGGGGAGGGAAGGCGGGGTTAGAGGGAGGGGTGGGGGAAGGGGAGGGGAAGGGGGAGGGGAGAGGGAGGGGGAGCGGGGGGGAGGGGAGAGGGAGGGGGAGCAGGGGAGAGGGAGGGGGAGCGGGAGCGGGGGGGAGGGGTGAGGGGAGAGGGAGGGGGAGCGATGGGGAGGGGTGGGGGAAGGGGGAGCGGGGGGGAGGGGTGGGGGAAGGGGGAGTGGGGGGGAGGGGTGGGGGAAGGGGAGGGGGAGCGGGGGGGAGGGGAGAGGGAGGGGGAGCGGGGGGGAGGGAGGGGGAGCGGGGGGGAGGGGTGGGGGAAGGGGGAGCGGGGGGGAGGGGTGGGGGAAGGGGGAGTGGGGGGGAGGGGTGGGGGAAGGGGGAGGGGAGCGGGGGGGAGGGGAAGGGGTAGCGGGGGGGAGGGGTGGGGGAAGGGGGAGGGGTGGGGGAAGGGGGAGCGGGGGGGAGGGGTGGGGGAAGTGGGAGGGGAAGGGGGAGCGGGGGGGAGGGGGAGGCGAAGGGGGAGCGGGGGGGATGGGTTGGGGAAGGGGAGGGGAAGGGGGAGTGGTGGGGAAGGGGTGGGGGTGGGGAAGGGGGAGGGGTGGGGGTGGGGGAAGGGGAAGAGGGAGGGGGAAGGGGAGGGGTTATAGTGTTTAAAGTGGGGGAAAAAAAGGTTCATTTCAAGTTTAAAAAGGTTTTAAAGTTAAATTTAGTTCTAGTTAAGTTAGTTTAGTTAAGTTTAAGTTTAGTTTAGTCTAGATTAAGTAAGGAAGGAAAAGACCACCAAAGAGACCACCAAAGGAAAAAAAAACCAGAGGAAATTAGAAAAAAAAAGCCAAAGAAAAAAAAAAGAAATAAGGGAAAAAAAAAATATACAAACCAAAGAACAGCGGCCGCACGGGGCCACAGCAGCAGCAGAAGCGAGGTGACTTGGCCGCATCGGGAACCGAGGCGCGAAGGCCGCACGGAGACGCAGCGGCAGCCGGAGCGAGGAGACTCGGGGAGGCCGCTTCGGGAAACGAGGCGAATCGGGGAGGCCGCACGGAGACGCAGCGGCAGCCGGAACGAGGTGACTCGGGGAGCCCGAGCGGCGAACGAGACACGGCCCGATCGGCGGCCGCAGTCCAGCACCCGAGCGACGACCGCAGTCCAGCACCCGAGCGACGACCGCAGTCCAGCACCCGAACGGCGAACGAGGCACAGCCCGAGCGGCGGCTGGGCTAGAAAGCCCGGGAAAGGCCCGAGGAGCCAGGCCCAGAGACCTCTGAGGAGAAGGGGAGCAACCAGAAGGCTTCCAGAAGCAAACCAAGACTGTGAGTACAGGGCCCAGGGAGGGAGACTGAAGCCAGGGAAAGGCCCGAGGAGCCAGGCCGAGACAGAGGCACAGAGACCTCTGAGGGGGAGGGGAACAGCCCGAAGGCACCGGGAAACAGCGGCTCACAGACCCAGACCTGAGAAGGGTGAACCCAGAAGCCGAGGCCCAGGGACCACGGGGTTGGAGAGGGGGACCGGGAAAGTTCGCGAACAGGGAGAGGGAAACACCAAACCCGGGGCCCCAGAAAAGCTTATTCTAAGATCAACAATACTTTACCAAAAATGAGCGAATCAGAAGATCCACAACAGCCCCGCTTCCAGATTCCCCCCAACACCGCAAAAAAAGCTATAAAAGCGATCAAGCATGAGCAGATGAGAGAAAAACCAGAAACACTTTTTGCTGACTGTTACAACAATGGGACAAAAAGTAACCTCATTTTCTACTCAGATCAGCCAGTGGCTTGGATCACAGCAATAAAATCACACTATACCAATGTTAAGCTAGAAAATACCGCAAATGGGTCCATAATGAAAATTAACACACCAGGAGACAGTTCAACTACGACGGTCAACGCGTACAATACCGGAACAATATTAGTGCAAGGCAACCTCGACAAATTTGCAACGGCCTTCAGGACACTGAAAAAATTGACTAAGGGGGGAAGGAACAGCCCCAGAGTGGCCCGCACTCCCCCCAACATTGACAACTTACCAGGAGAAAATCTGCCTGGTCAGGAGGTGAACGAGCCACACAGTTCAAACCAGACACTAACCCCGGGGAACCACAGCCACACGATACAACTGACAAACCCCAGCATAACTACCAGGGAGGAAGCCACACATAGTCCCCCTACCATTCCCAGCTCACCAAGAGAAGAGCAGCATAGCCAGGAAGTGAGTGAGCCCTCCAGGGCCGACCAGCCTAGCCTGGAAGTGAGTGAGCCTTCCAGGGCCGACCAGACACATACCCCGGGATCACACAGCCAGATACAACCAAAAGATAAATTTAATCAATTAGAGATAGAGATGGTTAAACTTAGAGAGGACTTCCTCAAAATGAATGACGATCAAAATCAGGAGAGGGAGAGACACAAGAGAGAGCTGAAGCTACTTGAGAACCAGGTGAATCTACTTAGGAATCAGGTGAAAGAGCTGCAGGAAAAAGAAGAGAGCCATAGAGGAGAGATAACACCATTAGACCAGCAACCAGAGGCTAGAGATAAGACAAGACAGAGCCGGACAGAACGGCTGCACTCCCACACGGAACAAAAGCAACAGACACACAATACAAGGGGTGCCACACAGACCAACCAGCATACTGATTCGCAATCTTCCCCCACCACCGTGGAACCACAAGCGGGCCGCTCACAAGAGGTACGCACACACCAGACACCCCAGCCCAGCACACACACTATGAGTCCAAGCGAAAGCCACCAGACAGTAAACACAAACAAGGCTGACGTCGTAATACTCATAGACTCAAATGGGAAATTTCTATGGGAGAAAAAGCTATTCCCTAGAAGTAAAGTAGAAAAGATCTGGTGCCCAACAACAAACAGAGCCATGGGATGGCTGACCAAAGCCAGATTAGGCTCCCCCCAACACATAATAATACACACGGGCACAAATGACCTAAAGGCCCAACAGAAAGAAGTAGCAACATCGCTCAGAGCAATGATTAGGAAAGCAAGCAGTACATTTCCAAACACTAGAATCACTGTTTCCACAATATTGCCGAGAACAGACTTCAACAACAACACAATTCATGAGATAAATGCCAGCATAGCAAGAGACTGCGAATCAAACCACAACGTACACCTGGCCCAACACCCCACCCTCGATGAGGAATGTCTTTACGACCACGTCCACATCCAAAGGCAAAGAATATCGATCTTTGCTAAAGCCCTGAAGGACGTCGCTTTTAACCGGGTCCATACCCAGACTCCAAGAGGACCCCCCCCCGACCACCAGAGATCAGCGGGGTACATATCAGGAACACTACAAGGACCACCAACACACCAACCGAGACCAGAGAGGATCCCCATGCAAAACAACAATATCAGACCTGCACCACTCCTGTCCCACAGGGGAATAGGACTGCTCCCAGCCAGACAGAGGGAGAGATGCACAGGGCGTACGCAATACCTCAGACAGAAACAATCCATTAAGAGACAATAAGCAGATGTGCAGCAGCATCTACTTCCGCCTTATGGATCAAGGACTAATTAATAGAAAGAACTGTAACCAAATTTTATTAACTTTTGTAGACAACTGATGTGATCTTTTTTTTCCCACACTTAGACACGACAAACACGTACCACTCTTTAACCTATCATAGTAAAAGATCAAACTTAACATGAAATCCTTATATATTTCGACCTGGAATATCCAAGGTCTACGCTCTTCACTGCGAGAAGTGAAAAGTAGGACCCCAGAGTTCATAGATGAAACTAAAGACCTAGATATTATCATTTTACAGGAAACTTGGTATAAAGGAAAAGGACACACTGGCTGTCCCCAAGGGTACACTGAGCTGGTGGTCCCCTCCAATAAATTACCAAGTGTAACCCAAGGCAGAGACTCCGGAGGCATACTGATCTGGTTTAAAACAGAACTTAAGAATTACATCAAATTTATAAAAAAGGGCGAAAACCATATGTGGCTCAAACTTGAGAGGGAGATTATCTCAAACACCCAAGATGTTTACATTTGCGCACTTTATATCCCTCCAATCGATTCCCCGTACTTTAAAGAGGACACCTTCTCCAACATGGAGGGGGAAATTATCCAATACCAGGCCCAGGGGAACGTGTTGATCTGTGGGGACCTCAATTCAAGAACGGGCGAAGAACCAGACTTCACCAATAATCAGGGAAACAATTACGTTTTCGGGAAAAACCACTTTGACATCCCTTCCCTTCCATACAGGCATAACTGCGACAAGCAGTCAAATACCAACGGAAAACAGCTACTACAGCTCTGTCGAAACCTGGGTCTGTACATTGTCAATGGTAGGTTCATAGGAGACCTCCTAGGGAGATCGACCTATTGCTCACCTCTTGGATGCAGCACAGTAGACTATATGATTACAGACTTAGACCCATCCTCTTTCAGAGCATTCACAGTCAAACCACAAACAACACTGTCAGATCACAGTCAAATTACTATGTTCCTCAAAAAGACAGAAACAAACAACATAGAAACACAACCCAGTAAACTGTACAACACCAAAAAATCATACAGATGGGCCAAAAACGACACGGAAAAATACCAGAAAACAATTAGCAATGCATCAACTCAAGCTCTCTTAGACACCTTTCTGGATAACATATACACTCACAATAAAGAAGGCGTAAACCGGGCAGTTAGTAAACTAAACAATATTTTTGATAATTTGGCAACAAATGCAAACTTGAAAGCTCGCAAGAACAAACCCAAAACAAAAAACTATGAAAAATGGTTTGACCGAGATTGCCATAACATGAGGAAAAAACTTAGAAAAATATCAAACCAAAAACACAGACATCCAGAAAACGAGGAACTACGCCTTACTTATTGTCAGACACTAACACAATACAGAAACACACTCAGAACCAAAAAAGAGCAATATATTAAGAATACACTCAGCTCCATGGAGGAATCCATTGATTCCAATTGTTTCTGGGAAAACTTGAAAACACTACACAAAAAACAACACGACGATTTGGCCATTCAAAATGGGGACACATGGGTAAACCACTTTGAAAAATTATACCAGAAAAACACACTAAGACCAGAGCAACACCAAATATGCAAAAAACTGGAAAAACTAGCAATGGCCATAAAAGATAACCAAAACCCGCTGGACGCCATAATAACAGAAAAAGAACTTCTTGAAAAACTCAAGGACCTGCGACCAGGAAAAGCCTGCGGGACAGACGGCATACTAAACGAGATGATTAAACACACAGACAACAAAATGAAACTGGCTATCCTAAAACTCTTCAACTTGGTTCTGAGTGTCGGTTATTTCCCTGATATCTGGAACAAAGGACTCATAACGCCCATATACAAAAGTGGGGACAAAATCGACCCAAACAACTATCGAGGCATCTGTGTAAACAGTAACCTGGGGAAGGTATTCTGTAGCATCATAAACAAAAGACTTATAAACTTCCTTGAGGAGCACAATGTCTTGAGTAAAAGCCAAATTGGATTCCTGCCAAACTATAGAACATCCGATCATATCTTCACCCTACAGACCCTAATTGACAAACACGTTCACCATAACAAAAGCAAAATCTACGCATGCTTTGTAGATTTCCAGAAGGCTTTCGACTCCATCTGGCATGACGGTTTATTCCTGAAACTTATCGAAAGTGGGGTAGGAGGGAAAACATATGATGTAATTAAATCAATGTATACAAACAATAAATGTGCAGTTAAAATTGGAGACAAACAAACAAAATACTTCCCACAGGGGCGGGGGGTGACGCAGGGCTCGCCAATCTCACCGACACTCTTTAATATTTACATAAATGGATTGGCAAAACTACTTGAACAATCTACAGCACCCGGCCTCACCCTATATGAATCCAAGGTTAAATTCCTCCTCTATGCAGACGACCTGGTTCTGCTGTCACCTACTAAAGAGGGGCTACAGCAAAACCTGGACCTGCTGGAGTCGTACTGCCAGACTTGGGCCCTGACAATAAATCCCCAAAAAACCAAAGTCCTTGTGTTCCAGCAAAGATCCAAACATCAGGGACCCAAAATAAATTTCACAGTAGGAACAACCAAAATTGAACAAACCACTAACTACACATACTTGGGCTTAAAAATCAGTTCTACGGGAAACTTCAAACTGGCTGTGAATGAACTGAAAGAGAAAGCAAGAAGGGCTTTCTATGCCATCAAAAAATCAATCCAAATAGAAATCCCAATTAGCATTTGGCTCAAAATTTTCAAATCAGTAATTGAACCAATTGCACTCTATGGCAGTGAGGTATGGGGACCGCTAACTCAACAAGAATTTGCAAAATGGGACAAACACCCAATTGAGATCCTACATGCAGAATTCTGTAAAAGTATCCTCCGGACTCAAAGGAAAACAGTAAACAATGCATGCAGGGCAGAACTAGGCCAATATCCATTAATAATCACTATCCAAAAAAGAGCCACCAAATTTTGGAATCACCTACAAATGAGCAATCCCCAATGCTATCACTACGACGCCCTGAAATGCCAAGAGCTGACCATAAAGAAGAATACCCTCAGTCAACTAGTCCTGGGACTCAGTGAAGTAACTACTAACAATACTAACAATAACCAGCCCCAGGACAGTGACAGGGTAACACAAAGAATTCGACCCAACACAATCGTCGCTAAGCAAAAGGAAAAATATCTGACATATTGGGCAGAAACAACAAAAACCCAAAGCAAACTCAATTGCTACTTGGCCCTAAACAGACTATACAACATAGCTGATTACCTGACCATGGTAAAGGATAACAAACTGAGAAGAACCTTGACAAGGTACAGACTTAGCGAACATAGCCTAGCGATCGAAAAAGGCAGACACAGGCAGACCAGGCTACCAAGAGAAGACAGGATATGCTCTCACTGCAGTCAGGGAGTAGTGGAGACAGAGATGCACTTCCTCACAGCCTGCGGAAAATATCAGGGCATCAGGGAGAATTTCTACCAAAAATTCTCACAAATATGCCCTGATTTCAGAAATCTGAATGACAACCAAAAACTCCCATTCCTACTGGGAGAGGAGAGAAGCTGTATAACACTGGCGGCACACTATGTTACAGCTTGCCATGAACAGAGGGACAACCAGTAAACTAAGAAAAGAATATATATAAACAATGCGAATGTATATTTATACACTCAGGGATATACCTGTTTATACACTGTATGAATAGAACTGCGTTTATGTGCTAAACCATAAATGTATTTTGATGCTTTGGCAACATAAGATGTAACTTATCATGCCAATAAAGCGATTTGAATTGTGAATTGTGAATTGGGTGGGGAGGGGGGAGGGGAAGGGGTGGGGGGAGGGGAAGGGGTGGGGGGGAGGGGAGGTGAAGGGGACGGGGAGGGGAGGGGGAGGGGTGGGGGAGAGGGGTGGGGGGAGGGGTAGGGGGTGGGGGGGAGGGGTGGGGGACGGGGGAGGGTAGGGGAGCGGGAGGGGAGAGGGACCGGGAGGAGAAGGGGGAGCGGGGGGGAGGAGCGGGGGAAGGGGAGGGGTGGGGGAAGGGTGGGGGAAGGGGAGGGGAGAGGGGTGGGGGAAGGGGGAGGGGAGAGGGGTGGGGGAAGGGGGAGGGGTGGGGTAAGTGGGAGGGGTGGGGGAAGGGAGAGGGGTGGGGGAAGGGGGAGGGGTGGGGGAAGGGGTGGGGGGAAGGGGGAGGGGAGGGGTGGGGGAGGGGAGAGGGGTGGGGGAAGGGGGAGGGGTGGGGGGAAGGGGGAGGGGAGAGGGGTAGGGGAAGGGCTGGGGGAAGGGAGGGGAGGGGAAGGGGTGGGGGGAAGGGGGTGGGGGAGTGGAGGGGTGGGGGGAGGAGGAGGGGAAGGGTGGGGGAGGGGGGAGAGGGGTGGGGGAAGGGGGAGGGGTGGTGGGAGGGGAGAGGGGTGGTGGGAGGGGAGAGGGGTGGGGGAAGGGTGAGCGGGGGGGAGGGGTGGGGGAAGGGGGAGGGGAGCGGGAGGAGAAGGGGGAGCGGGGGGTCAGGGGTGGGGGAAGGGGGAGGGGTGGGGGAGGGGTGGGGGAGGGGGAGGGGTGGGGGAGGGGGAGGGGAGGGGAGGGGGAGCGGGAGGGGAGAGGGAGCGGGAGGGAGGGGGAGGAGAAGGGGGAGCGGGAGGGAGGGGGAGGGGGAGGGGAAGAGGGAGCGGGAGGGGGAAGGGAAGAGGGAGCGGGAAGGGGAGGGGAAGAGGGAGCGGGAGGGGAAGGGAAGGGGGAGGGGAAGAGGGAGCGGGGGGGGGTGGGGGAAGGGGAAGGGGTGGGGAAGGGGAAGCGGGGGGAAGGGGTGGGGAAGGGGAAGCGGGGGGGAGGGGTGGGGGAAGGGGGAGTGGAGGGGAGAGGGAGCTGGAGGGAGGGGGAGGAGAAGGGGGAGCGGGAGGGAGGGGGAGGGGAAGAGGGAGCGGGAGGGGAGGGGAGGGGAAGGGAAGGGGGAGGGGAAGGGAAGGGGGTGGGGAGGGGAAGGGAAGGGGGAAGGGAAGGGGGAGGGGAGGGGAAGGGAAGGGGAGGGGAAGGGAAGGGGGAGGGGAAGGGAAGGGGGAGGGGAAGGGAAGGGTGAGCGGGAGGGAGGGGGAGGGAAGGGAAGGGTGAGCGGGAGGGAGGGGGAGGGAAGGGTGAGCGGGAGGGAGGGGGAGGGGAGAGGGGCGGAGGGGTGGGGGAAGGGGGAGCGGGGGGGAGGGGTGGGGGAAGGGGGAGGGGAGGGGAGAAGGAGCGGGAGGGGAGAGGGAGCGGGAGGGAGCAGGAAGGGAAGGGGGAGGGGAGGGGAGAGGGAGCAGGAGAAGGGGGAGCGGGGGGGAGGGGTGGGGGAAGGGGGAGGGGAGGGGAGCGGGAGGGGAGAGGGAGCGGGAGGAGAAGGGGGAGCGGGGGGGAGGGGTGGGGAAGGGGGATGTGTGGGGGGAGGGGAGGGGAGGGGGAGCGGGAGGGGAGGGGAGAGGGAGCGGGAGGGAGGGGGAGGAGAAGGGGGAGCGGGAGGGAGGGGGAGGGGAAGAGGGAGCGGGAGGGGGAAGGGAAGAGGGAGCGGGAGGGGGAGGGGAAGAGGGAGCGGGAGGGGAAGAGGGTGCGGGAGGGGGAGGGGAAGAGGGTGCGGGAGGGGGAGGGGAAGGGGGAGGGGAAGAGGGAGCGGGAGGGGAAGGGGGGAGGGGGAGGGGAAGGGGAGGGGGAGGGGAAGGGAAGGGGAAGGGAAGGGGGAGGGAGCGGGGGCTAGAGGCAGGGGGAGAGGGGAGGGGAGGGGAGAGCGAGCGGGAGGGGGATCGGGGGGGAGGGGTGGGGGAAGGGGGAGGGGAGGGGAGGGGAGGGGTGGGGGAAGGGAGGGGAGGGGAGAGGGAGCGGGAGGGGAGAGAGAGCGGGAGGGGAGGGGTGGGGGAAGGGGGAGGGGAGGGGAGGGGAGGGGTGGGGGAAGGGAGGGGAGGGGAGAGGGAGCGGGAGGGGAGAGAGAGCGGGAGGGGAGTGGGAGGGAGGGGAGGGGAAGAGGGAGGGGAGGGGGAGGGGAAGAGGGAGGGGGAGGGGAAGGGGAAGAGGGAGGGGAAGGGGGAGAGGGAGGGGGAGGGGAAGCGGGAGGGAGGGGGAGGGGAAGCGGGAGGGAGGGGGAGGGGAAGCGGGAGGGAGGGGGAGGGGAAGCGGGAGGGAGGGGGAGGGGAAGCGGGAGGGAGGGGGAGGGGAAGCGGGAGGGAGGGGGAGGGGAAGCGGGAGGGAGGGGGAGGGGAAGGGGGAGCGGGAGGGGAAGGGGGAGCGGGAGGGAGGGGGAGGGGAAGGGGGAGCGGGAGGGAGGGGAAGGGGGAGCGGGAGGGATGGGGAGGGGAAACGGGAGGGGTGGGGAAGGGGGAGGGGAGAGGGAGGGGGAGGGGAGAGGGAGGGGGAGGGGAGAGGGAGGGGAAGGGGAGAGGGAGGGGAAGGGGGAGGGGAGAGGGAGTGGGAGGGGTGGGGGGGAAAGGGGGAGGGGAGGGGAGAGGGAGGGGAAGGGGGAGGGCAGGGGAAGGGGAGAGGGAGGGGAAGGGGAGGGGAGGGGAAGGAAGGGGGAGGGGAGGGGAAGGGGGAGGGGAGGGGGAGCGGGAGGGCGGGGGAGGGGAAAGGGGAGCGGGGGGGAGGGGGAGCGGGAGGAAGGGGGAGGGGAGGAGGGAGGGGAAGGGGGAGGAGGGAGGGGAAGGGGGAGGAGGGAGGGGAGGGGAAGGGGGAGGAGGGAGGGGAGGGGAAGGGGGAGCGGGAGGGAGGGGGAGCTGGAGGGAGGGGGAGGGGAAGGGGGAGCGGGAGGGAGGGGAAGGGGGAGCGGGAGGGAGGGGAAGGGGGAGCGGGAGGGGGAGGGGGAGGGGGAGGGGAAGGGGGAGGGGAAGGGGGAGCGGGAGCGGGAGGGAGGGGGAGGGGGAGCGGGAGGGAGGGGGAGGGGGAGCTGGAGGGAGGGGGAGGGGAAGGGGGAGCGGGAGGGAGGGGAAGGGGGAGCGGGAGGGTGGGGGAGGGGAGGGGTGGGGGGAGGGGAAAGGGGAGGGGTGGTGGGAGGGGAAGGGGAGGGGTGGGGGGAGGGGAAGGAGGAGGGGTGGGGGAAGGGGGTGGGGGAAGGGGGAGTGGAGGTGTGGGGGAAGGAGGAGGGGAAGGGTGGGGGAAGGGGGAGGGGAGAGGGGTGGGGGAAGGGGGAGGGGAGAGGGGTGGGGGAAGGGGGAGGGGAGAGGGGTGGGGGAAGGGGGAGGGGTGGGGGAAGTGGGAGGGGTGGGGAAGGGAGAGGGGTGGGGGAAGGGGGAGAGGGGTGGGGGAAGGGGGAAGGGGGAGGGGTGGGGGGTGGGTGAAGTGGGAGGGGAAGGGGTGGGGGAAGGGGGAGGGGTGGGGGAAGGGGGAGGGGTGGGGAAGGGGGAGGGGAGAGGGGTGGGGGAGGGGAGAGGGGTGGCGGAAGGGGGAGGGGAGGGGAAGGGGGAGCGGGAGGAAGGGGAAGGGGGAGCGGGTGGGTGGGGGGAGGGGAAGGGGAGGGGTGGGGGGAGGGGAAGGGGAGGGGTGGGGGGAGGGGAAGGGGGTGGGGGAAGGGGGAGTGGAGGGGTGGGGGAAGGAGGAGGGGAAGGGTGGGGGAAGGGGGAGGGGTGGGGGAAGGGGAGGGGAGAGGGGTGGGGGAAGGGGGAGGGGTGGTGGGAGGGGAGAGGGGTGGGGGAAGGGGGAGCGGGGGGGAGGGGTGGGGAAGGGGAGGGGAGCGGGAGGGGGGAGGGAGCGGGAGGAGAAGGGGGAACGGGGGGGAGGGGTGGGGGGAGGGGGAGGGGAGGGGAGGGGGAGCGGGAGGGGAGGGGAGAGGGAGCGGGAGGGGGAGCGGGAGGGGAAGAGGGAGCGGGAGGGGGAAGGGAAGAGGGAGGGGGAGGGGAAGAGGGAGCGGGAGGGGGAGGGAAGGGGAGGGGGAGGGGAAGAGGGAGCGGGAGGGGAAGGGGGAGCAGGGGGGAGGGGTGGGGGAAGGGGCGGGAAGGGGAAGGGGAGGGGTGGGGGTGGGGGAAGGGGGAGGGGAGGGGGTGGGGGAAGGGGGAGGGGAGGGGAAGGGGGAGCGGGAGGGCGGGGGAGGGGAAGGGGGAGCGGGAGGGCGGGGGAGGGGAAGGGGGAGCGGGAGGGGGGGGAAGGGGGAGGGGAAGGGGGAGCGGGAGGAAGGGGGAGCGGGAGGGAGGAGGGAGGGGAAGGGGGAGGAGGGGAAGGGGGAGCGGGAGGGAGGGGGAGGGGTAGCTGGAGGGAGGGGGAGGGGAAGGGGGAGCGGGAGGGAGGGGAAGGGGGAGCGGGAGGGAGGG